>NC_089782.1:445000-582500 GCF_040412425.1 Macrobrachium rosenbergii
AGTCCATTGTACTCAACTCAACCTTCCACCTAAATTGCAATTAATGTACATCAATATTTTGATGGTTTGTGTTGAAACAAACTGATTTTTTAAAGAACTATTTTTTTTTCATACAAATCCATCAGCGACATATGTAATGCATTCTCCCCTTCTAAACCCTGATGAATTTTGTAGCTTCGTGTCCAGACTACGTGAAAATTGATTGATAGCTACCTGTGGTTCCAGGTAGTGCATGCATTCTTAGAATACTATACTTGTGTTTGTTGAACAAGACTGTGAGTTTGGGAATATTTAAGTCTGTGAATAAGAGGTAATATTTAAGTGATGGATTGTGATGAAAAAATTGGTGTTGTATTATAAACGCACAGTATTTTGGATTTATAATATTAATGCTATACACAATATATTTCAGAAATAGCCAGTTCACACACCAGTGAACCAGAGTTGCCTCTAGTGATAAGTATTCCTGCCTGGAGTAGTGAAGGAACCATTGCATCTGTAAAGACTGCAGCCAAAAAGGCCTCATTTACAGTTTTGTCTGTGGTTACTCAGCCTGTTGCAGCAGTGCTTGCCTATGGGTTATTGGATGACAACAAGAGTAACATGTAAGCAAACTAAGCCAATTTTTATTGAGTTCTGTGCATTTATAAATCAAATTGCTGCTGTACTTTATTATCTTGAAACATATTTCATTAACAGCAAGTTTGTGCTGCTCATATCTAAGCAGAACTTTATATACCTGTCTCCTGCTGTTTGTCATTTTAATTGGCACTTACTAATGTGGCTGGTCTTCATATTTTGTATAGATCTTTAACTTGTATCATTTGATGGCACATAAGGAACCCTCCCCCATTTTCAGAAGGGAATGTTAAAGAAAATATTTTTGTATTTATCTGTAAGCATTTAATGTTATTGAAATATTGAAAAAACCTTGAAATATTGAAAAAAACCTGGACAACACTTACAACTAGGACAGCAGGAAAAATCGTAATAGTAATTGTAATGTAATTTTCAAGAGAAAACAAAAGCAGCTTAGGTATAGAAGAAAACATTTCCTCCACTGGTGACAATCAATATGTACTGTAAGTAAATAGATCCGGAACAAAATTAAAACAAAATAAAATTGTAGTTTAAGTAGAAGAAATTATTCAAAAGTTTGTTTATTAGAATAAGACTTTCAGTAAGTTTAATTCAGTAAAGTTATTTACATGATTTTGATTTTATGTAAAAGTAATGTTTAAACCTAGCCTTTATACTAGCCTGCATGTGTATACAGTATATATACATATGTATTGTGTTAAGCAATTTACACAGTAAGTAATTTACACACTTACTGTGCCCACATCCATCTCTTTCTATGTTAAGGTATTTTTATTGACATATTTAGTGCAGTAATGTAGTGTTACAAATATTTTTCAGTTAACATGCAATTATTTTCTAGTATGTGCAAGCATACAAATATGCACCATGTTAACCCTTAAACGCCGACTGGACGTATCGTACATCGACTAAAATTGTCTGTCAGGTGCCGAGTGGACGTACGGTACGTCGACTACAAAATGTTTTTTCAAATATTTGTGGAAAAATAATTATAGGCCTAGTTTGTGAAAGGTTTTAAATCATGTGCCTTGAGGGATGCTGGGAGTTCACGGATCATGCTGTTGTTTTGTTTACATGCGTTACCCAGCCGCGCATGCGCCAGTTTCTTTCTTCTCGCACTACAAAGCATCAGCGGCGCATCGATGGAGAGCGATTTCTTGACGCATTTGTGTTTTGCAGAACGTTTGTGAGTGTTAGCCTATTTGTGATGCAACAGGACGCTTGCAGAGATGTCCCAACATCGTCAGGACCGTGAAAGGCGCGTATTGCCTGTCGGTAGTGAGCGTGTGAGGCGAGTTTTAGATTGGGATGCTGGAGAGGGACCAAGCACCCAAGGTGACCCAGCTTTTCAACTCCGTGTTGTGCGGCCACACGTGTGGCCTGGGGACAAGGACCACATCCTGTGCCTTTTATGACCCCTAGGAAGCATCGGGGTGTCCTGAGGGGCATCTGTAAGCATTTGGGAGGCCTCCAACAAAAGGACATTGATGAGTACTTGTTGGAGCTCGATCGAGAGCAGGTGGAAAGTCCTCATTTTGATGGCAGTTGGTCATCTAGTGACGAGACATCACACCCGATGTCAGTGATGACGAGTATTTGCCCCAATGTCCGTGCACGGGAGCCACAGCAGGAAAGTGAACTGGAGTTTAGTGGTTTCAGTGTGTATGAGGGAGAGTCTGAGGAGGAGGAAGAGGCACCAATTGTGGCTGGTGGGGATGAGACAGAAAGTGATGGTGAAAGTGAGGGAGATGGGCCAGTGGGGAGGGTGGGAGTGCGAAGTTGTGCCCGCGCATGTGCCCGTAGAAGGTCGCAACGTCGCGGCAGCTTAGGTGAAGGCCATTCGTCCGAAAGTGATGAGCGGTGGTTGGAGGACCTCACCCCACCTAACATGCACCCATTCACGGCAGCACCTGGACTGACCGTCCCTGTGCCTCTCACTGCACTGGGGTTCATTCAGCTCTTCCTGACGCTCGAATTGCTGAAATACCTTGTTGCAGAGATGGCGGATTACGCTCGGTACTGCCATGAGGAACTGCAGACGATGTTGTCGTATCGCTGGTGGGGCTGCAACCTCACGGACATGGCGCATTTTTTGGGGCTCCACATTTTTTTTGGAATGATGCCTGCTGCCGACGTCAGGCAATATTGGAGGCAGAATTTTTTTTTAGGTATGCCCAATGTGCCTGGCATTATACTTCGTGATAGTTTCCTGGCGTTGGACAGGTATTTCAACACCTTCAACCGAAGGGCCATACCCCGGAATAACCCTGACCGCCTCATCTTAGTCCGTCCAGTGTTGGACTACATTTGTGAATGGTGCCAGTTTCTCTTGGTTCCTTCCAAGAACTTTCTTTGGATGAGGGGATGATGCCATACAAAGGACGTCTAAGCATAAAAGTGTACAACCCCAAGAAGCCAAAGAAATATGCTGTGAAGTTCTTTTTTATTACGGAATCCAACACTGGATACGTCGTGGACTTCTTGGTGTATTCTAGGGTCTTCTCCATGCTGCATAACACTGTCTTCGGTCTTGTGGATCGTTTCCATAACCAGGGATACCACCTGTTTATGGATAATTATTATAACTCGGTAGCCCTTGCCCAGGAACTGTATGAAGCAGGTGTGCATGTCAGTGGTACCCTTCGGTTGGTGCGTGGGGCCCCGAATGTCCTCAAGAGGTTCGCTAGCCAGCCACAACATCTGGCAAGAGGAGAGACAGAGTGGCAGCGGAAGGGAGATGTCTTCGTCATCTGTTGGAAGGGGGTCCGACTCGTGCCCATGATTATGGCGATTCATGAACCCATCCAAGAAGAGGTCGTTCAGCGGAAGAAGACACATCGGCAGGGCCGAGTTACGTATGAGGAGTTTCGTGTCCAACGGCCTACTGTCATTGGGCACTACAATAGGCACATAGGAGGAGTTGATATCTTTAATCAACTCATCCAGTATTATCCCTTCGCCAGGAGAACCAGGAGGTGGACACAGAAGCTCCTCAAATACCTCCTTCAGTTGGCCCTCCAGAATGCCTACATCCTCTTCTGTGGGTACAATTCGGACGCCCGGAGGTTGTCCCACATCCAGTTTCTCGAGGTGGCTGGGAATGCCCTCATAAACTTTAATCCAGAGGAGTGGCCTTCCAATACCGTCCCCCTGCCCCGAGCTCCAGATCTGCCCCAAGAGGATAGGCCAGATGTTGCTAGGAGGGCCAACCTCAGTCGTCCTGCTCCTGCTGACGCCGCTCTTGATGATGCCGCCCCTGCTGTCCCTGTCCCTGCTGCCGCCCTTCCTCACATTCCAATGTCCCGTCGGGTAGTGGACCCTGTGTGTCAGCTGCAGGCAGGGGATCACACACTGGAGCCCCTAGAAGGGCGTAAGCAGAAACAGTGCCGGGTGTGCCATATGAATGGCAGAAGAAGAGACACCCGGTACGTCTGTCGCACCTGCAAGGTAGCACTTTGCAGGTTCGGGGAGTGTGACTGCAAGTACCACACTGCAGTCATATATTGGAGTGCACCTACCCGAGGGACACTGGAGGGCGCAGCGGACCGCTGAAGGGTGGCCCATCTGCAGTAAGGGCGTGCGTCTCCCTCCTCCACCTGTACCTCGTCATGTCGAGAGGAAAAAAATGCAAGACTCTTCAATGGAGGAGGGAGAAAACAAGAACAGAACGAAGAGTCAGGATTACGAGTGAGTATTCTGCATTGATTTTATATTTAGTTTTATATTTATTACAAGTTTTTATATTGTATTTATTGGTGTTTTGTATATTATTTCATTTTATGCAAAAAAAGTTTTCACTTGCATTCCTTTTAGTTATGTAATCGTACCAAAATAAAAAAAATATATATGTGCATGTATGAATGTGTGTGTATATATATATATATATATATATATATATATATATATATATATATATATATATATATATATATATATATATATATATATATATATATATATATATTTGGGTATTTTTGGTAAGCAAAAATCTAGCATTCTAGTGATATTCAATTATTTACCTTCATTTTGCAACAAACGGAAAGTCTCTTGCACAATATTTCAATTTATGGTGAATTTTTGAAAAAAACTTTTTCCTTCCCTCCGCGCGCGGTAACTCTGCTGAAAATCTCAGAATTTCTTTAGTCACCTTGTCGTAATTTTTGCATCGTTTTATATTAGGCGTTACATAAAGTGTTACAAATGAAAATGTGCGCAATTTCATGTAGAATACAACAAAAAATAACTCATGGGTGTAGCTTTTATCAGTTTTGAAATATTTTCATATAAATCACGATGTGACAAAATTTAAACCTATGGTCAACTTTGACTCGACCGAAATGGTAAAAAAATGCAATTGTAAGGTAAAACGCTTATATTCTAGTAACATTCAATCATTTACCTTCATTTTGCAACAAACGGAAAGTCTCTAGCACAATATTTTGATTTACGGTGAATTTTTGAAAAAAACTTTTCCTTCCCTCCGCGCACTGTAACTCTGCTGAAAATCTCAGAATTGCTTTTGTCACCTTGTCATAATTTTCGCGCCGTTTTATATTAGGCATTACATAAAGTGTTATACATGGAAATGTGTGCAATTTCATGTAGAATACAAAAAATAACTCATCGTTGTAGCTTTTGTCAGTTTTGAAATATTTTCATATAAATCACGATAAGTGCCAAAATTTAAACCTACGGTCAACTTTGACTCAACTGAAATGGTAAAAAAATGCAATTGTAAGCTAAAACTCTTACGTTCTAGTAACATTCAATCATTTACCTTCATTTTACAACAAACGGGAAGTCTCTAGCACAATATTTCGATTTATGGTGAATTTGTGAAAAAAAACTTTTTCCTTCCCTCCGCGCACTGTAACTCTGCTGAAAATCTCAGAATTTCTTTAGTCACCTTGTCGTAATTTTTGCACCATTTTATATTAGGCGTTACATAAAGTGTTATACATGAAAATGGGCACAATTTCATGTAAAATACAAAAAAATTACTCATGGTTGTAGCTTTTATCAGTTCTGAAATATTTTCATAAAAATCACGATAAGTGACAAAATTTAAACCTACGGTCAACTTTGACTTTTTGAAATGGTAAAAATGCAATTGTAAGCTAAAACGCTTACATTCTAGTAACATTCAATCATTTACCTTCATTTTGCAACAAATGGAAAGTCTCTAGCACAATATTTCGATTTATGGTGAATTTTTGAAAAAACTTTTTCCTTCCCTCCGCGCGCCGTAACTCTGCTGAAAATCTCAGAATTTCTTTAGTCACCATGTCGTAATTTTCGCGCCGTTTTATATCAGGCATTACATAAAGTGTTATACATGAAAATGTGTGCAATTTTATGTAGAATACAACAAAAAATAACTCATGGTTGTAGCTTTAATCAGTTTTGAAATATTTTCATATAAATCACGATAGGTGACAAAATTTAAACCTACGGTCAACTTTGACTCGACCGAAATGGTAAAAAAGTGCAATTGTAAGCTAAAACGCTTACATTCTAGTAACATTCAATCATTTACCTTCATTTTGCAACAAACAGGAAGTCTCTAGCACAATATTTCGATTTATGGTGAATTTTTGAAAAAACTTTCCTTCCCTCCGCACGCTGTAACTGCTGAAAATCTCAGAATTTCTTTAGTCACCTTGTCGTAATTTTCGCAGTGTTTTATATTAGGCATTACATAAAGTGTTATACATGAAAATGTGTGCAATATCATGTAGAATACAACAAAAAATAACTCGTGGTTGTAGCTTTTATCAGTTTTGAAATATTTTCATGTAAATCACGATAAATAGAAAAAATTCGACCTTCGGTCAACTTTAACTCAACCAAAATGGTCGAAAAATGCATTGTAAGTTGAAACACTTACAGTCTAGTAATATTCAATCAATTACCTTCATTTTGCAACAAACGGGAAGTCTCTAGCACAATATTTCGATTTATGGTAAATTTTTGAAAAATTTTCTTTACGTCCGCGCGTTACGAATTCATGGATCAATTTATGACAATATTTTCTCTGTGTTACTTTGATCGTTTTACAATTTGTTATATACCAAAATCACCGCAGTTTAGCTTACAATACAAGGAAAAATAATAACTCATTAGCTTTAACCGTTATGCTCACAGAGCGATTTGTATACAATTATATATGAAATTTTTTTTTTCGCACTGTCGTATATTCCAATATTTATATATGATAATGATATTTTTTTCATTTCTGATGGTTGCATACTAAACTTCAGGCAATGACAAAAAAAGGAGCCAAAAATGAACTCTTAATCTTAAAAACTAAGCGTGCTGTGATTTTTTGAAAAAAACTATTTTTCTGCTTCGGCGCTCACTCCCGAACACCGCCAGCATATGACAGACACTTTTGTGAATAGAGGCTCGGCGTTTAAGGGTTAAGGGGGTGCTCTGATCTTCAAATTTCAAGGAATGATCAAAATTGAGTTATTGACAGTTTTGGACTGTTTTATGTCTAAATAAACATATCCTGAAGTGTTATTGCTCAAAGAAAATTTCTAGATGGATTTGTATTGACAATTTTGTTCATCGCTTTTACTGCCTTGTAAGTGACAAATTGTTGCAAAACCTGTAAAACATGTTCTAATTCTGTTTAGTTCAGAATGATTGATGTGCTAGCATTACCCACCAAAATATATCTCTTTTCTCTAGTGACAGCATCGAGGAAAATGTGAAAGAGTAACTCGCTCAAATTTTCACTTCCTCTCAGCACTCATCAAGGTGGCACCCACAAATGTACTGTGCCAAACTGTTTACACATAATGTTTTGTATTTCTTGTCTTATTTTTACGGTTTTGTATTTGACTTAATTTTACAGTAAAAAGGGATTTTGACAAAGGAAAAATCTATTTCTGAGGAAGGCCCCGTGTCACCCGGTGAAATTCCATTATAGCTCTAATTTCTAGGTATAAAATGCTAGATATACCAGAGAAAAAAGAGCTTTCAGGAAAGCTTGGGTTACTACCCCCAGATCGAGCGTCTTCTCCAAGGAAGACGTCGGTATAACGAAGGGTGAGTGAAGGATCACTACCACGGAGTCTTACTCGAAAGATATCTCCCTGTTAAAACCCCAGAAGAGAGCGGTGAGCCGTTACAGCCCCACACACAAAACACCCGCCAGCTCGGCGACACCAGCGCCACCTACCTCATTCCAGGCTAGCACTAACCCCAGACTTGGCATGTGCAAGTAGGGGAAGCAACAGGTGAGTCAGGGAGGGTCACCGGGTGACACGGGGCCTTCCTCAGAAATAGATTTTCCTTTGTCAAAATCCCTTTTCTGAGTCCAGCCCGTGTCAGCCGGTGAAATAGTGATAGAGAATCATGCCAAGGCTGCAAACTACGAGGAAACAAGGTAATCTGAAGAAAAACATAAGTTTTACGAAAATGGTTTTAATCAGGTATCTCTTACATGTGAAAAAGAATACTAAACCTAAAGTACAGTAAAAACTTAACATTATGAAAAATGTGAGGAAGTCCACAGTGTGGCAGGGAAAAAACCCCAAAAATACTTAACACTACAAAAGCATAGTGACATATGAAAATTACATAAATAAAATGGCATACACAATCTTATAGCTACACACGTAAACTTACAGCTAAACACGTAAGAGACAAAATAAAATGGGAAATAATTACATACAGTTATACATATATATATCTGGGGTACATGGAGCAAAATAAAAACCGCCCAGTACCCCACAAGAAAAACACAATCATAACATGTCAGATCACAGTTTCCACTCAACAGAGACAAGATACATCAATATGAGGAGCAATGCAGTGAGGCATGATCCACCAGGAGGATAAGCAGAGAAGTAAATGAGGCAGGCGGGCGGGGTGGATAGGAGAGGATAAGGAAGATGATTAATTAAGGTGGGGAGATGACATTTCCCACAGCTATTGTAGAAAATTTCAGGGCTTCGAGTGATTTTAAATAGTGGCGTTTAAACACTAGAGGTGATTTCCAACCCGTGTATTTAGAGAGTTCTGAGAAGTCCATATTATGAAAGTAATTAATGGAAGTAGCAACTGCTGGAATATCATGAACCTTAGGAACTGAATCTGGGTTGGCTTGTTTAATAAAATATAAAATCTGTTGTCTTATTGCATTTAGTGATAGAGTACCACCTTTCTCCCTGATAAAAAGAGGACCCGACTTACTCTGTGGAGTTCTTAAAAGGTAAGACTTAAGGGTATAACTGGACATAAAGACTGGTCTTGTGGAAGGGGCACCACCTTCCAAGGGGACCACCTGTCTTGTGGGTCTTCATTTTTGGCTAAAAATCTAGGGTCAGGGGAAAGGAGGACCTCTCCGGACGGGAGGAAGTTCACAAAATCATCACCTCTAGTGAGAGCCGACAGCTCTGAGATTCTGGCACCTGAAGCCAAGCTAATCAGAAATAAAGTTTTCCTTAACAGATCCTGATAAGAGCATTGAAAGTTGTCAATCTCTGATGCTAACTTAAGGACATCATTGAGAAACCACGTAACAGAATGTGGGCGTGATACTGGGTCTCAGACGAGCGCATGCTCTGGGGATAGATGAAAAGTAGGAATCTGTAAGGTCAATTTTAAAGCCATATAAAAACCTTTCTTCAGGGCTGACTTGGCTGTGGTAATAGTGGCCGGGCAAGGCCTTTCTCAAACAGTGATCTAAAGAAGGAAACTGCTAGATTAGTCGTCATGATTTTGGCTTCAGATGCTTTTCAGGAAGGAGGCTAATTTTTTGACTGCTGAGTCATACTGTCTAAGAGTAGTCTCTTTTGTCTGATTCTAAAAACAGAGTGTTAACAGGGTCAATGTTTGCTCCTTTTGGGCTGCGAACTTTATAAAGTCCATAAAACTAGGGCATTCTGAATTCTTGAGGAAGCTGACACAGTCTTGGTTTGTACTGTCTGGGTCAGTTTGGGCTTGGGAATCCGAAGACTCCGCAATCCCAGTTCCTGAAGAAGAGGGAACCAATTGCTCTTCGGCCAATAGGGGGCTACCAGGGCTGGTTGACCTTTGAATGTCCTGAGTTTGTGTAATACTTTCAGCAGCAAATTTATTGGAGGGAACAGATAAATCTTCTCCCAATTGTTCCAATCTACTGTCATTGCGTCCGTGGCGTCGCCTGAGGGTCCAGGTTGGGGCCACATAACAGGGAAGCTTGAAGTTGCTCTCCGTCGCGAACAGATCCACTTGGAGACCCGGAACCTGGCGGCAAATCCATTTGAAAGATTCCCCGTCCAGGACCACTCCGTCTCCAACGGAGTAGCCCTGGACAGGAATCTGCCACCACGTTCCGCACCCCGCTAGGTGGGTGGCTGACAGATGCCAGCTGTGCTTGTTCGCCAGGGAGAAGATAGCAACCATTACCTGGTTTACTCGACCTGATTTGGAGCCGCCCCTGTTGATGCAATGAACTACCACTGCGCTGTCCAATACCAGCCTGATATGAATCCGGTTGGGGGCGGATTTTCTTTAGAGTTAGAAAAACCGCCATAGCTTCCAGGGTGTTTATATGGAACTGCTGAAACATAGTGGACCACGTTCCTTGTACTTTTTGTTTTGGTGAATATCCTCCCAGCCGCTTAGGGAAGCGTCTGTGTGAACAACTAGTGCCGGGGGGGAAATTGAAGCGAACTGTTTTGGACAGGCCTCTGACTGTGGCCCAAGGCCGCAGTCTTGTCTTTAAGATTTGAGGAATAGAGGAGACCTTGTCTCTGAGCTTGACATTGGCTCGACTCCGCCACACTCTGTTTATGTCTTTTAATTTTGCTTTTAAGAGCAGGTCCGTCACTGAGGCAAATTGAAGAGACCCAAGGACTCTTTCTTGGGACCGGCGGGATGCTGATTGGTTTTTGAGAAATTTTCTGGTGAGAGATGCTATCTCCTTCCTCTTGGGAGGCGGGAGGGATAACGTGTGAGAGGACAGATCCCACTGGAGGCCCAGCCACTGAAACCGGGACTCGAGTCAGGCGGGACTTCTCTCTGTTCAGCTGAAAACCTAACGACTCCAGGAAATTGATGACTATGGACGTAGCGTTTCTGACACTCTAGAACTGTTGGTGCCCAAATTATCCAATCGTCTAGGTATGCTGCTAGGGATATCCTCGGGACCGGAGTTGTTGAACTACCGTGTCCGCCAGCTTTGTAAATATCCTGGGCGCAATGTTTAGACCGAAGGGCATGACCCTGAAGGAGTAGGCTTGATTTCGAGTCTGAAACCGAGGAACTGAGAGAAGTTCAGCGCAACCGGGGCGTGATAATAAGCGTCTGAAAGATCGATAGAGGTGGTGACAGCTCCACGCGAAGTAGAGTCCGTACCTGAGCTACCGTAAGCATGCGAAATTTGTCGCATTTTATGTAGAGATTTAGACGCGACAGATCCAGGATCACTCTTTGCTGGTCGGAGTCTTTTTGGGAACAGTGAATAACCTGCCTTGAAACTTTAGGTGCCTTACTTTCTTTATTGCTTGTTTGTTGAGCAATGCTGCCACGTAATCCTGCAGGATTGATGAGGGTGGCTGGTAAAACCTGGTCAGAGGAGGAGGGTCCTTGATCCAGCTCCATCCTAGACCCTTGGACACAATGCTGTGTGCCCAAGGGCTGAAGGTCCATTGGTCCCTGAACCAATACAGGCGACCACCTACCTGTGTTTCTCAGTGGGAGGGAGCGGGTTTGTTCCCTCTACCACGTCCAGGCTTACCTCTTGGGGTGGTGTTCAATTTCCCTTTATAAGGGGCCCTGCCTCTTCCCCCCCTTGCGCTCCTATTAAGGCCGTGAAAGAATCCACGGCCCTCATAGGTGGGGTTGTATGCTGGCGAAGCAACATACGAGGGCGGCAAGGAATGAGCTGGTTGAACCAGCACATATTGTTGGGGGTGAGCCTTTGAGGTGGAGGGCTGTGCCACTGCCGAGACCGGGACGGCTTGGACTACCGCCTGATGGTGGGGTCTCTTATGCCTCCTGAATCGTTTGCCTCCTCTCGCCTGGGGGCCGCCAGATTCTGTGGTCTTACGCTTGTAGGCAGAAATGCCCCAGCGAGAGCGCAGACTCTGGTTGGCCCTAGTAGCCTCACTAAGGACACTCGTAACCTCTTCTTCCGGGAAGAGGTTAGGCCCCCAGATCGAGCTCTTCACGAGCTTGTTAGGCTCGTGACGGATGGTGGCATCAGCAAAAATAAACTTCCTGCATTCTAGTCTGGCCATGATGAAGTCAAATAGGTCAGACTGAAAACCCGCCAGCAGGGACTTAGCCAAAACCTGGAAGAATGGCTTGTCAGCGCAGGAGACAGCAGTGGCTTCCGTGAGGCAGACGGAGTTCAGGGACCAGGCTAGCTTAGTCCGGGCATCAAACTCCGCCTTTAGCAAAGGATTCCGGCAGCTTGGGAGCTGCTCACTGAACTGGGAGGAAGCACAGAAGGGGTCCAACTTCCCAACAGTGAAAGTGGACAGTGCATCCGTCCAGAACTCATCACCTCCTGGGAATACCAGGGATGGGGTCTGTTTCCCTCAGCTGTGGTAAGGACTGCCTTCAAAGCACGCTCGGGCCGTAGCCAGAGCGACTTTGTTTAAACAGGGGTGGGCAAGTTGTCACCCAGGGCGAACATGGTAAAGCTGCCCTTGAAAGGAGTCAACTTCAGATTGTCCGCCTGCCACTCCGTCAGAGTGCGCAGGGAGAGCCGACTGAGCTTGGTCCCTAGGGGACGATCACAGTCTCCTAGGAACCTTATCTGAACGAACCCATGCTTCCTCTGTCAGCCTAACGAAGCCTGGGTAGGGGGCAAAAGATCGGGGGGAAGAACTCTAGTTCCTCCAACCGTCTCGTGCCAAGACCTTCAACCGTTAAGTTGCCATCATGCTGAATGGCCCGGAGGGCGAAACGCCAAGGGTTCCCGACGTCAAAGGGAGGGAGGTCTGCCGTATCAGGGATGACATACTGTGGTTCGGCTGGGGGTGGGCGAGCCATTCCCGCCAGTATGTTGTCATGGCTGGCCAACTTTTCTGAAATCTTAGTAAATTTTGAGTCGACCTCCGCCGAGAACCGTTGAAAGAGCTGGTTTGCAAAGCCTCGCGTCAAAGGCAGGCTGGCGAGGAGGGCTTGGTTTTGATGCCCTCTTACTCGCGCCTTTGCCGGAGGAACCAGACTTGCTCGGAGGCTACAGGTGCTGAGACCTTAGCCTTCGACGGGGGAAGGGCAAGGCTTTCCTGGAAGACGAGGACTTATAGCCCTTCGCCTTCCATGAAGTCTTCAACTTCAACTTGGGGATGGCTGATGGAGCTCTATCACCCAAGGAGGAAGACTTTACAAAACCTGTAAAAGAAGACACAGAAGAAGCTGGGGAGTCAAAGGGGGCCCGCCCCACAACCTCACTTACCTCATCTACTTACCACCTGGTCCTGTTCTGTATTCATCTGTTCCAGGTCCAAGTCTAAGGCAGCGGCGTCCTCCGAAACCTCAGCGTAAAGAATGTCCACTTGGGGTGGCTGGGTCGCATCCCGGATCTGCTGGATGATGGGGTGGCAAGATCTTCTGGCACTGGCGGCCGCCACCCGTGCGCCAAGGTAAAGCAGGTCCCTCAACTTAAAGGCGTCGAGGACATAGGGCTTCCCGACGGAACGTTCCTTCCAAACCCAGCCACCCAGGCGGGAGGGATTCCAAGGCAGACTTCTTGGAGGACTCGTCCGCCTGTAAGAAAACCAACAATTAGCAGAACGAAAGAATAGTTCGAGAACCATGTAAACAGTATTCGATATGAGGAGCGAATAAAGGAAGAAAACTGTCACTTACCGACTCGTCCTGGACAAGACGGGTAAAATGCACACAAACATAGGCTGAAGCAAACCTCACAGCCATCAGGGTGCCAGACTACTAGGTCGTTGAGCCGGACCGCACAACCAGCGTGGGTCCGCACACTACGTGTCCATATGGTTGCTGCAGCGACCAGGAAGGAAACAGGAGACGGGAAACACCCCGCTCCTCACAGCGAACAGTCTGTAAGTGTAAAAACTACATGAACCTACCACTCTAAGCAATCCCCTAAAGCCGCGGCAAGGCCAGGGAAAAATTTCAAACTTACAACCGGAATGCTCCGGTGGAGGAGAAATCCCTCGTTAAAAACTAGGCCAATAAAACTCTAAATTACACAGAGTGGAAGGTAAAAAAACTTCCAGACCCCGGAATACTCCGGCGGAATGAAAGGTATGAGACAACAGGAACTCACCGCAAGGGTTGCCAGTAAAATCAACGGCGGAACCCCCGGGCGCAGAACCGGACTCACGTATAAATAAATAAAAGGAGGGAGGAGTCTACTCCGTTAGATAAATTACACTTATCTAAATATGTATATACATAAACAATAAAAATAAACAAGTGATGGTAAAAAGGAGCAAACCACTCCGGAGACCGGAGGATCCGGACCCCTTATATATTCCCTCCTCTCGGACTTCCCCGCCAAGAGTGAAACAAGGTGGGCAAGATGCTCAAATATGATATATAACATAAGCCGGAGCAAGTATGAATAACCCAACCAAGAAACCCGAGCAGGTTTCGTGGTAGTGGTATTTCACTCACCCTCCTTATACCGGGGAGAAAAGAAGTGTGGGAGTGTTATACCTAGAAATTCGTGCTGAACTCGTTCGAGCCGGTGTGAGGTAAAAACAAATACCACCAACACCAACACAGCGATGCTAGGGACTATATGGGGGAGGGAGCGAGATCCCTCTACCAGGTGGGGAGTCCCCAACAATATTCCTCGGAGAAAACGCAAGATGCATCTAGCGTCACCCCCGCAGAAAAGAAGTGTGGGAGTGTTGAGTAGAGCAAGGCTGGGGAGGGGAGGGGGGGGTGGTGGGGTGGGGGGGAGTGGGTGGTGGGGTGGGGAGGCTACGAGAATGAAAACAGGAGACGGGGAAATGATTCACCCGCTCAACTGCACACACACACCACTCCAAGCATAATGAAACTTAGGAGGGTGGCCTACTACTAGGGGAGGGATGCGACAGAGCCTCAATGCCCGACTCATGACTAGGCGAAGCCTAATAAAAGACCTAACCCAGTGTAGGCTAGGATAACGGAAGGAGTGCGGAAGGGAGGAGGAAGGCAAACAGGGAGAGAAATTTTGTGCCGAGAACCAACCGGGGCCGAGAAGAGGGGGCAAGAAGGCGACTAGCCTAGAGGAGACACATCCAAAGAACTCTATTCCCCCAAAGGCAGGAAGAGAACTAAGGGGCTCACTCTGCCACCCCAAAAAACGACCCCGGAGGAAACAGCAACCAAAACTCCCTCAAGAGGAAGGAAGCAAAACTAGCCTAGACCCCACTAAATAAACCATCACACACAAACATAGAATAAATAAAAATGTGCTCAAAAAGGTGCGTAGCCTACCTCGGGGAAGCGGTTAGATCTGAGGCTGCTGCTACCTCGAGGAGGTAAACAATGAATAAAAACAAATAGAGCACCATCGCCAAGAAAATAATACAAATAGCCTAATGTAGACTAAGAAATAACAAGGAACCCAGCCTGTGGGGGGACCTGGACGGGGCATCACCCTAAATTAGGCCGTCAGGCCAACAATATGTAATACTCGAAAAAAGGGGAGGGGGCCACCGCAGGAAACCCGCCAGGAGGAGAACCATGGGGCAATAAATAACATATAACGACAAGGAGACAACCCCAACAGAAAAGAACTGATGGGGTCGCCTCGCGGTCGACATGGCTGGCGGAGGACGCCGTGGCGTCATAATAAGTTCTCATAATTGTGAAAAGACGAGACCATTACAGCCAATATATGGAACAAAACCCCACAATAAGATGGTACTTAACTTGGAGATGGTAAAGCTGCTCGATGACATGATTAAAGATGAAAAATATCCAAAAAGGGCACGAGCACACAAAAAGAGAATGGTAGCGATCACGTGCTAGAAAATGGAATGAGGTAGGTGGCGCTGGTGTCGCCGAGCTGGCGGGCGTTTGTGTGCGGGGGCTGTAACGGCTCACCGCTCTCTTCTGGGGGTTTTAACAGGGAGATATCTTTCGAGTAAGACTCCGTGGTAGTGATCCTTCACTCACCCTTCGTTATACCGACGTCTTCCTTGGAGAAGACGCTCGATCTGGGGGTAGTAACCCCAGCTTTCCTGAAAGCTCTTTTTTCTCTGGTATATCTAGCATTTTATACCTAGAAATTCGTGCTATAATGGAATTTCACCGGCTGACACGGGGCTGGACTCAGAAATAACTATGATATGTAAATCACCATGTTATGTACAAACATACAGACATGCAAATGAATAGCAATCTTCCTCATTACCATGTATGTACAGTACAAAATTTGTTATCACAAGTGAAATAATTTACAAGTCAATTAATTTTTGTTGACAAATGGTAAAAATAGAGTGAATATTATGTTTTATTTCCAAAGGATTTCTTTACAGGGTGTCTGTTCATGATTAAAAACAAATATGTAAGTATATGGCAACATTTCCTTCAGGCATGTCACATAGTACCACAGTGTACTTCGTGAGTCATGCCACCTTGGCTTTTTAGTGCGTTTGTGAGTACAGTTTTTTCTGGCAAAATAGGAGCAAAGAAGAGATGTATTATAAGAGGAAATATATAAAACTATATACTCTATGAGAATAAAAGACAAAAGAAATCGGAACAAAAGGCAAGTGTCTCCATTGGAGAAATGTCATGAATGTCCATCACCCAAGAGGAAACCAAGCAGGGAGTACATTTCTTTTCATCCGATTATTTTGTAAATTTCAAGGAATGTTTCTTTTATAAAGAAATACTTTTACTGCAAAAATCAGCTCTCTAACTATTGTTGTTTCATAGTTATTACAAAATAAGCAGTAATTTATTTTCTTTTGCCATTTTTTCAAAACTTCTTTAAAAAGTAAAGGACCGTACCTCAAAAAAGACCGAACCAAATTCAATGAAACTTTCACAGCATGTAGTATAGCTATATATCTGTATATCTTTAAATTAGCATAAGGAAAAGTATTTTTGAGTGCAACTTTTTTTTTGGTATAGTTTTGAATAAGACTTTTTTTTACTGTAAATTTGATAAACTTAGAGGTCAAATTTTTTTTACTTCCTTACACAGGTATTTTCAGTATTAGTTGTTTAATAAGTGGTAAAAATTTGAAACAAATCCCTTCAGTCATAAGACAGTAATGGTCACCTACTTTATAATGGGCCTTATGGCAGCGCAGCGCCTCATGGTAAACTGTGCACTCTCGTTGTCAAAAATGTTATTTTCTGTAAAGAATAACAGAGAGAGAGAGAGAGAGAGAGAGAGCAAACACAGTAAGTGTATTGATGCGTGTAATATTGGTGTGTTTATGTCAGCTGCTTAATTTACCAGTGTGTGTCTGTCATATGCTGTATCAGTGTATGGATTTAAGCACTCTTCACACTAGAGTTAGAGTTAGGTGAATGCAGGATAATATTCACACTAGAGTCAGAGTTAGGTGAACGCAGGATAATATTCAGTTGAAGATGTTAGGAGTTATTTGATAATAAAATGGGAAAATAGGTATTGTTTGTTAATGATGATGATGATAATGAAATAACAGTTCGGGACACTAACGTTGTCATAGGGTGGATTGTGGAGATAGAAGTTTACAAATCACGCTGTCTCTTAAAACCCATTTTATTAATGATTATGCACACACAATGTTACGTATCAGCCTCGAAGGCAGTAACAAAAATTATTTAATTTAAAACCCAAAGATGTTGAAAAGATTTTATGGGTTCATTTGGGATCCCAGGGCTACGTCAAGAAAGAAGTGAAGGATAATAAGAATAAATAACTATAAAAATAAATTATAATAATAATAATAATAATAATAATAATAACAATAATAATTAACTTTGGCTGGTATGACGATACAGGACCTTAGATAGATAAGGTATCCGGATGACGATGGATGGGTCCAGGATCTTCTGTCACATGGTCTTCAGATATCTGGATGACGATGGATAGGTCCAAGATCTTCTATTACTGGGTCTTCGGTAGTTCGATAGCGAGCTCTGTCGGGATGTTTCTACGTCGTATGGCAATTACGACGGGAAGCCACCTTCAGAATCAGGGGAAACTCAGGAACAACTTCCAGCAAGGGCAGGATCCAGTTCGGGGCCACCACGAGGGATCCACCAAAACCACAGCCTTCAAAGTCCGCACTGCGTCCAAGTTACAAATCCAAGTCAAGTTCTTCTCACGGGAGTAAGCAGGTGACTTCTGTAAAATCCAGTCAGGTTCTCCTCACGGGAGTAAGTAGGTGACTTCTCTCAAATCCAGTCAGGTTCTCCTCACAGGAGTAAGTAGGTGACTTCTACATCCGACTGCAGTTCCAGGCCACTCATCAACTCGGTTGCCCATCAGCCAACCACCAAAGAGGAGAAATAAGTATCAGTCTTAACCAGCCAATTATACGAGAGAACAACTAAACGAGAATAATAAATATTAATAAATAATTTACGGCCGTCAATGAACAATTAGTCAAAAGGGTTAAACTGCCATGATTATGAAAGTAAAGCAGCTAAGTAACCACTGCAGCAACAAATATACGGATGTCAACAACTGATAAACAACCAACTATCATTGACGAGTGACTAAACTATCGTTGACAAGTGACAACAAATAAACCCTTAAAGGCAGATAATACCAATTCAGGAACACAAACAACATATATAAATATATGTACAAATACGAACTCATGGGTTCGTAACACACAAATACAACTACTCACAGTCATACAGCCAGTACTTATACAAAGATTTTATTTACAAATATTAATTGCTCCAGGTATGGATAATATTATCACTGTACAAAGCTAATCATAAAAAGTCTGCTGTTTGGCAGACTGTAGGTCAACATCTGAGGGGAGGAAGTAATGACAAAGTTAGGCTTCTGGTCCATGGGTAGACAACTGGAGGAGGGGCAGGTGCTTTGGAGGTGTGGAGTGCTGACCATTGGGTAGTATCCAGGGCATCCCTTCTTGTTAAACTTAGTAGCAGGTAGATCATCCTCCCACCTAAGGGAGGTTTGTATCCCTGCAGGCACAAATGCCAGATTTTGAAAGTAGAGTAATTTGGATTTTTCATAGGTATGTAAACTGTAGCTTTTCATACAGTAATCTCTTGATTATCTGGATTAATAGAGCCAAGGTCCTGTTGGATAAGGGCAAAATCCAGATAAGCAAAAGTAAAAAATTTTATGGATATAAAGTGGCAACTACGTCCCCTTCCTCCCTCTACCTTTTCAATACCACATAACCGTAAATACTAATTATGCCTATGAACAACCACCATCACACTACACTGAATATGTTATGCCAAAAGCAATTATCTACCATATTTTCTTATATTTGTAAGAAAATATACTGTATAAGTACACTTAAAAAAGCAAATTCCCTTTCCCTTTCTAGTTTTCTGTAAAAGAAAACTATTGTGCCGGCTTTGTCCGTCTGCAATTTTTCTGTCCGCACTTTCTGTCCACCCTCGTATCTTAAAAACTACTGAGACTAGAGGGCTGCAAATTGGTATGTTGATCATCCACCCTCCAATCATCAAACATACCAAATTGCAGCCCTCTAGCCTCAGTAGTTTTTATTTTATTTAAGGTTAAGGTTAGCCATGATTGTGCGTCTGGCAACGATATAGGACAGGCCACCACCGGGCCGTGGTTAAAGTTTCATGGGCCGTGGCTCATACAGCATTATACTGAGACCACCGAAAGATTGATCTGTTTTCGGTGGCCTTGATTATACGCTGTACAGAAAACTCAATTGCACCGAAGAAACTTCACCTCATTTTTTACTTGTTTTCTCTTGTACTCAGCAAGCAGTATGGTAGGTTACATGAACAATTTTTTTCACTTTGTCCAAACACTTTAAAATACATTGTACACAAAAAACTTGCAAATATAAAAATAGTTTTTCTGTCACTTACCTGTGTGCGCTACCATTGATGCTTACATTGGCTGGACTATTTAAAAAATGTGAGGAGGTTTACAAATCTCCATGTCTTCTCCCGCCTCTAGATTGACTCATGTCATCAAAACCGGCATCATCATCATCTTCCTCTGCTTCCTGTGACTTTTGGGAGATATTAAGCGGTGAAGTGGCCAGACGAGGCGTAGAGCTCCATAGATGGTCAGGGTGATTGAGATTGGGCAGTGACACATCAGATTCTCAGCTGGAGGGGGGTCCCACATACCAATGAAGGTGGCAGACATGCAAGCCTGTGGTTCCAAGCTGAATGCCTGAGTTAAGAAGTAAATGGCAGTGGGCTTGGGTGCATGGAGGTGTGGGATCTAAAGAAGCTGTCAGGGGTGCTTTGACAATATGTTGTCATGGTTTTTTTTTCCTTAGGAACCATTTTATTTACGAGGTGTGGAGCAAGAACAATGGTTAATTCAACAGTCCTGGGGAGTAAATCAAACGGTTTATGCTTAACCTGTATTTTTATGCTAATAATTTTATTTACAAAATCTGCAGTCAGCACAGGTTAATTCTGTTCCTGTAGACAATAATTTAATGAACCAATCCATATGCAACTCAGAATTAACCTACAATCACTCCCATGAGTTTGCTACTGTTTAATTTATAATGATCATCGTGCTTACATTAGTCTAACAATACTTTCTTTATAAATTAGTGCTTACAACAGTCTTATGACAACCCCTTTTTGTGATATTAATAGCTCACAACAGTACAAACAATGTACATCATGACTAACAACACTATTATCCAATTTCTTCAAATTCCCTTGCATATTCACACACAAGCTAATTGTTTCCAGTTTGGATGCATAGTTCATCTAGATCACAAGAATTTGAAACTGTGTAGTATTAATTTCTTTACACAACAGTTTCATATAAGTAACTTACCAAGTAATTACATAGCTATAGTTTCAACTTGCATGGCAATGTAAATTTTAAAAATTGCAGTAGCGCATCTATTGTTTCATGTAGGTAACCAGCCTGCCCACTATCGGGGAACAAGGACAACAACACAGCTGCAGAGCTCAGTTTGTTTCTGCCAGCTTGCGACTGAACATCAGTTGTATGAAGCAGCTTATTTTGAATTCTTATCTCAGTCTGGTTGAGATTTTCTCTAAAATTGGTGAATTATTCTTACCTTGGTAGCCTTCAAGCTAGTTAGTGTTAGGTTAGGTTTTTTGAACCTTTGTTTTCACTGATTATGCCAGACTAGTTCATCTAGCATTCATTATTGCAGCGAAGGCTGCAAGACGAGACTTACTTTTATGGTTCCCATACTATTTGTACCAGTTATAGAGGACAAGTATGCATGAAAGATTTGACTTGTAATGAATGCAGGGACTGGGATGAGAGAAAATGGAAGGTTTTAAAATCAGATTTAGGTTTAGATTTAGATTTAGATAAATGCCTCAGTCTATTATGGTTGATAATGTACCTTTTATCTCTTCTCCTGTGCCCATCTTTTCTGCCATAACCAGTCCTCCTTCTGTACCACCTAATCCTTTGCCTGGCTCCCTTGCTTCCGACCCCGATGCCATTGCCAGTCTCGAATCCATATTTGACCAGCAAATCAGTCTGGTAGAGAATACTGTGGCTGAATTAGGGGCATCCTTAAAGTCCTGATGGACAAAGTGTGTAGACAAAGTGTCTAGTGACAGTGCAGGGCAGTGTTGGTGGAGGAGGTGGCTACTCGTCCTGCCGATTCTCCTAGATGAAAGTCCCTGTCATACTCTCCTAAACCTGGGAGAAGTCATACTGGAGGTCCAAGAGAGGTCGGTCGGGGTTTGCCGACGGGTAGTCGCCCCCTCAGTTGAGCCTGTTGATCGTTCCCAGGCGACGACTGACAGCCGTTGGAAAAGCTTCATTGTGGAAGTGCATCAATAGTCCTCTGGTTTGGAAGGCTCCAGTCCTGACAAGAGGCGCCAATGGCGCTTTCCGGACAAGTCTCAGCCTTTGAAGAGACATGCAGCCAATGCTGATCTCTCTTCTTTGCTGCCCTGTAAGTGGTTCAAAGAGTCTTTTCGCAGCTCACAACCTTCCTGCAGTGCTTGGGACAGTCCAGAGAGTTTTTCACCAGAGCGCTCTGTTGTTGAGTACCATTATTTGCAAGTGCCTATCATCCTCTTCTAAGAGCCTGTAGGCTCGCAAGCCCCCACCTGTTCTCCCAAGCTCCCGAGCACCCGGCGCCAGCTCCCGAGCACCCGGCGCCAGCTCCCGAGCACCCAGTGCCAACTCCCAAGCATTCAGTGCTAGTTTCCAAGCTCCTGGCATCAGCTTCTGGGCTCCCATCGCCACCTTGTCAGCTGCCTGCTTTGGGTCCACCCGCACCCATGGTGCTTGATCTGCTTCTGGCGCCCATTCAGCTCCAACTTAGTGACATTTTGGGCTTACTGCAGAAAGCGCCTACTGCAGCTAAGGCTCCTTCGGAGTTATCTCTGTCCCCACTCTCATCGGACAATGAAGGCTTAGACCAGGATCCTGCTACTTCAGCGTATGATACGCTTCTGAAGTACTTTTTGCTAAGTTTTCCTGCCTTCTTTTCTCCAGCTGCCCCATCCTCCCCTGCCTCGCCCTTTACGATGAGGAACCAGCCTGACGATAGTTCCTGGCTCCCTAAGATGGTTCTTTCCTCTTCTTCAAGAAAGGCCTTAAATGACATCGAAGTTTGGCTCTCAGAGAAGAGAGAGCAAGGTAAGGCCATTTTCTGTGTTCCTCCCTCTAGGCTGTCCCGTAGGAGGTACGTGTCATATGCCACCGGAGAAGCTCCTCCTTTGGTAGTCGCTGCCTCCTCCCAGGGAGGACTTCTCTGGTCTCATTGATTCGTCTCACAGATCAGCCTTCTTGTCGGTGAAGATTATGTTCTTATCAACAGAGCTTGATCATCTGCCCAAAATATCTTTAAAGTTTTCAAAGTGTTCAGCTTTTTAGATTGGACTATAGGAGCTCTCGCCAAGAAGATAGAGGACTATGGTGTCTTGGCAGGAGACTGTGCTTCGGACGGGCTTGGGCTCCTCTCATGCGGACAAAGCCATAAGGAATGGTTCCATGGAGCTCACTGCTCGCTTCTCTCTGGGGGTCCTTAAGAAGCAAGAGCTTTGGTGTTCTTCCACTACTAAGGGAGTTACTTCTACCCAGAAGTCAGCCCTCCTTTTCTCTCCCTTAGACCATCAACATCTCTTTCCCCAGGCCACTGTGAAGGCGATAACTCAGACCTCCAGAAAAAAATCCACATAGGATCTCTTGGCGCAGTCAGCCAAATGGCCTAAGGAGTCAGCCTCGTTTGGCACCAAGTCAGTCTCTCCTGTCCAACAACAGCCCTTTCGTGGGAGCAGACCGAAATTTCAGCCTAGACCTCGATCAGACATGCATTTCTTGGCCAGGGCAATCAAGAAGACCTCCACCAAGCCTTCCTCTCGGAAGTGAAGACGCAGTCTTCCATGCACCGATAGGAGCCAGACTTCTCCATTTTTGGCAGAAATGGGGAGCTACAGGAGCAGAACAAGGGTAGTAAAGGTTCTGAAAGAGGGCTACTTCATCCCGTTCAAAGAGGAACCTCCTTTAGTCAATACGTCCATCGTATTGACTGCCTACTCAGTAGGCTCAGAGAAGTATTCGACCCTTTCAGAAGAGGTTACTTCCTTCATCAGGAAGAGAGCTGTAGAGGTGGTTGAAGATGCCAATTGGAGGGTTTTTACAACCGTCTGTTTGTAGTCCCGAAGTCATCAGAGGGTTGGAGACTTGTCCTCAATGTCAGCGCTTTAAATTTCTTCATCCAGAAGATGAAATTCAGGATGAAAACGAACCAGACAGTCCTGTCATCCATTTACCAGGCGATTGGATGATTACCATCAGCATGCAGGATGCATACTTCCATGCCCCCATCCATCCGGACTCCAGGAAGTACCTCAGGTTCGTCTTCCAGGACAGAGTGCTTCAGCTTCGAGCTCTGTGCTTCAGCCTCTCTACAGTTCCTCAAGTGTTTACTAGAGTTCTTGCCCCTCTTGTGAAGTGGCTTCACCTTATGGGAATAAACATCTCCCTGTATCTGGACGATTGGCTTCTTTGATCACCCTCAGAGGAGAGTTGCGTGGAGGACCTACAGAAGACCCTTCCCCTTGCTCAGGTCTAGGTGTAATCGTCAGCCTTCAGAAGTCCCAGCTGACTCCGATACAGGAAATTCTTTATTTGGGGATGACGATCAACTCTTAGTGTTTTCGGGTTTTTCTGTCCCCCAAGAGAGTCGAATCCTGCCTTCAGAAGGTACGCAGTTTCCTCTCTCTCACGTCTTGTTCGGCCAACCAGTAGATGAGCCTGTTAGGAAGTCTAGCCTCCTTCGAGCAGTTCATTAGGCTAGGAAAACTCCATATGAGAGTGCTACAGTTCTTCCTAAAAGCCAGCTTGGACAGGAGAACTCATCCGGATTCTTTTGTTTTTTACGTATATAACTCCAGAGATCAAGATGGACCTGCGATGGTGGCTGACTGAAAGAAGACTTTCAGAAGGAAAGTCTCTCCTTCCTATGAGTCCCGACCTAGACTTTTACTCAGACGCATCGGATCTAGGTTGGGAAGCCCTTCTGGGGAACATGGAAGTTTTTGGGACATGGTTCCTGGAACAGAGAAAGCTTCATATCAACATGAGAGATTGAAGGCGAATCATTTAGGCCTTCAATCCTTCTCGACCGTGATTTTCAACAAGACAGTGGTGGTCCACTTGGGCAACACCACCAATCTGTCTTCCGTCACAAAGCAAGGCGTGACTCGCTTCTTCTCCCTCTGTGAGGCTACAAGAGACCTCCTGTGGGCAGAGCAGAATCAGACCAAGATCATCACTCAATTCATACAAGGCAAGTTGAACATGCTGGCGGACGAACTGAGCCGCTGCAAACAGGTCCTTCCCACAGAACGGACTCTAGAGCCACAGGTGTACACCAACCTGTGGAAACTGTGGGGAAAACCGACCCTAGACCTTTTCGCAACAAGGAATCATCGCCTTCCTCTGTTCTGTTCTCCAGCCCTGGACCCTCTGGCATGGGCAATGGACACCATGCTCCAGAATTAGTCAAACTTGGACCTACAGTATACGCATTCCCTCTATTCAACATGGTCAGGAAAGTTTTAAACAAATTTCTAACCCATCATGACCTGTCAGTGACTTTGGTATCTCCGTTCTGGCCTCTGAAGGAGTGGTTCCTTGACCTTCTCAAGCTGCTGGTGGACTTCCCGAGGCTTCTTCCACAAAGACCAAGTCTTCTTAGACAGACTC
Source organism: Macrobrachium rosenbergii (assembly GCF_040412425.1). Lineage (NCBI taxonomy): Eukaryota > Metazoa > Arthropoda > Malacostraca > Decapoda > Palaemonidae > Macrobrachium > Macrobrachium rosenbergii. Next base: position 469,899 of record NC_089782.1, read on the forward strand.
ATTTCAGAAGATTTCGTCAAAGACTATCCGCTTCTGCCCTTGACAGGCTTCAGACTGTCAGGAAACTCATCAGAGTGCAAGGTTTTTCAAGACCAGCTGTGGAGGCTATTGCAAGATGTAGATGTCAGTCTTCTTGCAAGGTCTACCAAGCCAAGTGGACAGTCTTCTGCAGCTGGTGTAAAGACAACATCTTGTCTTCTCAGACCTCTGTGACACAAATTGTGGATTTTCTGCTCTACTTGAGATCCTCTAGAGGTCTGTCTGTCCTCCTCTACCATTAGAGGTTGCAGGGCCATGCTAGGTTCTGTTTTTGCACACACAGGTTTGGATCTGTCATCAAACCTGGATCTAAGTGACCTTATCAAATCCTTCAACATATCCAAGCAGAGGAAGATGGATTCAGTTGCCTGGAATCTCGATGTACAGTCATAGGTTCCAGAACCCCTCGCGCAGGGTGAATTTTTGCGTAAGTTTGGCATGGTCTCTAAAATGGCTAATAAATGCTTATTTCTAAAGTTTAAAGACTAAATATAACCCTAATCCTGCTCCCAAATTATTAAGTTAACTTTTAAATGAAATTAAAGTTACTGTAATTTCATTTAAAAGTTAGCTTAATACATTACCTTTAAAAAAGAGAAATAAATGGTTGACATAAAAACTGAGATTTGGAAGAGAATTTCTCTCTCTCTCTCTCTCTCCCTCCCCTCCCAACCGATCTATTGTTAGAATCTCTCAACCTCTTTTTAACAACTTCTTTATTATGCGTCTCTTTCTCTTTGTTCTGAAATGCTTTTTTCATGAACAAACAATGTTTTACATTTTCACTAATACCACTCTTAGTTATTATGTCTCTATGTTTTAGAACGTATTTGCAACACTACTGCATTTACGCTTCGTAGACGATACAGGTCAAATTAGATCAATTTAAACTACAGTATCTACTATACAGGTAAAGATGTACAGAGAATTAATAAGTTGTAAAAATGTGTGAGCGCTAACTATGAGAGAGAGAGAAATTATTTATCAATTATTACGGATACTGAGAGAATAACACACTAGAGAGAGAGAGAGAGATATTGTCCTTACTTGAAATATCAAGTTATATTATTTATGAATTATAACAGAGAGAGATATTGTCATTACTTGAAATATCAAGTTATATTATTTATGAATTATTACGGGGAGAGAGAGAAAGTTATTCTTACGTTAGATATCAAAAGGTGGAAATTCAGTATTAAACTAACTATTAAATAAAATTAAAGTTACCGTATTTTCATTTAAGTTAGCTTAATACATTACCCTTAAAGAAATAAATGGTGATACTCTCTCCTCCATTCTACCGATCTATTTTTAGAAGCCTTCTCAACCTCGTTTGTAAAAAATTTTATATTCTGTCACTTTCTCTTTGTTCTGAAATGCTCTATGTCTCTATGTTTTAGAAAGGCGCATTTACAGTTTGTAAACGGTACAGGTAAAATTAGATCAGTTCAAAATTATCTACTGTACAGTTAAAGTGCTGTAATATGTAGGTTGGCTAACTTCGAACGATAGAGAGAGAGAGAATTACAAGAAAAATTTGACCACTGATTAGCAACACTCTCCTCCTTGTCAAGTTAAATGACATGTCTGACAGCTTTTGCCTTCACCTCCTTCTTACAAAAGATGAGGGAAGAATTTGTGTGTTCAAAATACAGTAGAACCTCGGTCCTCGACGCTAATTTGTTCCAGAGGTGTTGAGATTCGATTTTGTTGAATTCTGAGTTAATATCTCCCATAAGAAATAACTGAAAATGGATTAATCCATTCCTGACCACCAGTCATTACCCCAACCTTGCCTTTTTATACAAAACTTTACACAAATTACAATTAAATAAGTTCAGAGTTGAATAACTTACTGTATCAGAAGCACTTTTTACATTTTTAAATGCATACTGTATCAAAAAAATTGGCCTATGACCAATGCGGCCGTATTACCGATGATAGACCGAGCGCCATAGGCTAGGCTAGGTAGCCTATAGGCGCTACCAGAATGTACTGCAACGGGTACACATGAAAACTGTTGTTAATAATGATAACAGTGAAAAACAAGCCAGATTACCACATTATTAAATTAATAATACAGTATTTATAAGCCGAATTACTGTATGTCTGTTATCATAAAATTAAGAAAAATTTCGTAAATTACGTCGGAACTCGGCAGCTTGCAGCAGATGTAAACAAACCACAGCGCCACCCTGGTGGTGTATCGCAGTACTAATTACATAAACATTCAATATTTATGGTAAATTTCATACATAGTCTACTGGAATAGTGTACAAAATTGCTGTAAAACATCTTTCAGTAAATATTTACTGTAAGATGTTTTACAGTGATTTTGTACACTATTCCAGTAGACTTTGTATGAAATTTACCATAAATATTGAATGTTTATGTAGTTAGTACCGTGATACACCACCAGGGTGGCGCTGTGGTTTGTTTACATCTGCCACTAGCTGCCGAGTTCCGATGTAATTTATGAAATTTTTCTTGATTTTATGATAACAGACATACAGTAATTCGGCTTATAAATACTGTATTATTAATTTAATGTGATAATCTGGCTTGTTTTTTCAACAGCAGCAGCAGCATGTGTGGGCTTTAAATGCTTTTAAATAAGCATGGAGAGAACGCCACCAACAACACCAACTAGCGGCAGCTGCCCGAAACTCTTTTTTTCTACAAACATCATATGATTCGTCCGGTCGGATTCCGGTTTGTTGTATGAGCTCCGACGCAAAATTTACTCAACATTTCGTGTTGAAATCCGATTATGTCGAGTTCTAGTACAGTCGAGGACCGGGGTTCTTCTGTAATATGAATTTTGTAATTACCGTTTTATTATTATTATTATTAATATTATTATTTGAAAATTAGTACTTTTTATTAGGTAAAAAGTTTATCATACAAATAAACATACCTGTATACATGTACCATAAAAATTCCTCACTAAAAGGGAGAGAGAGAGAGAAAAAAAAATTATTACTTTTAATAATATTTAATGTTATTCAATTTACACATAAAAGCTTGAAAACTTATAAATTACATAAAAAATTAAACAAACACTTTTGCTGGGTTTCTCAGTGTTCGCAAATGTTTGCGTGTCTGTGAAAAACTTGTGTATGACCATTAGTTAGGTTCCAATGAAAAATTTGTGTCGGTGAATTCGTGCAACTCGAATCGTGCAAGTTCGAGGTATTAATGTAGTCCTAAAGTGGCTATCTGGTTCCCATTTCGAGTCCCTTCGTTATATATCGTTAAGGGAGCTAACTAGAAAGACCCTCTTCCTTGTTGCTTTAGCAACTGCCAAGCAGGTCAGTGAACTGCAGGCTACTGATAAAAGGGTTGGATTATCATAAGGAGACTCGGTTTTCTGGCCAAGAATGAGGCTCTGTCCAAGTCCTGATCCATTCTTTTACCATTAAGAATTTAATGGAGACCCTTGGCCCAGAAGAGGAGGAAAGAGCTCTGTGCCCTGTGAGAGCCTTAAGATATTGATTAGACAGAACCAAGAAAATTAGAGGACCTTCTAGCAACCATTGGTGGTGTGTGAAGAATCCTTCCTGACCCCTTTCTAAGAACGCATTGTCATTCTTTCTATGGGACTATATTACCGAGGCTCACTCGCAAATTGGAGAGGACTTCTTGCTGTCAGGTAAGGTTAAAGCTCATGAGATCAGAGGTGTAAATCAGTTTTCACAACACATTATTTACATGAAGTGGAAACAATGTTTGAGAACTGCAGTACCTTGGGTCAGTTGCCAGTGGGTGGCATGGTTTTGGGGGATGAAGCATGGGAAGCATTTCTTCTATCCTCTATCTCTTTGCCTTGATATAGGGTGTCGAGTCTTGGGGGAGCCTGGGGGTACCATGTATCTGGAGTGCGCACCAGTTTTTAGTGGATGGGTAGTGGCTTTTTATTTCAGTGTAGGTGACAGCTTTGTCTGGTTGTTTTCATTGTGGTACTGTGCCCAGGGCAAGGGCACTTATTGATGCTTTGCGAGCCATTGGACATGTCCCCCGTTCCAAAGCCTCCACCTAAAGTAGAGGTGCTCCATGGCTATACCGCTGTGCCACTACAGGTTAAGATGAACACTAGCCAGAGGCAGTATCTACCTGCAGTAGCTCTCTTACCAGGTAAAGAAACAACAAGCATTGTATCAATGCTAGCAACTTTTCTATTTCAAATTCATTACCATTACTGAATGTTTTGCAGTAGAATATGTCAGTGTGGGATTCAGCTATGTAATTAGTTGGTAAGTTGCTCATATGAAAATGTTATTTTCATGATCATGATAAAATTAAGTTTCATATATACTTACCAAGTATTTACAGAATCTGAGTCCTCCCTCCTCCTCTCTCATGGACATAAGGGCACAAACAAATTGATCTCTTCAGCTGTGTTGTTCCTCTCGTTCCCCGGTAGTGGGCGGGGCTAGTCACCTGCACGAAAACAAAAGAAGCACTACTGTGATTTTTTAAATTTAAGCTGCCACATGAGTTGAAACTATAGCTATGTAATTACGTGGTGAGTATATACGGAACTTAATTTTATCATGAAAATAACATTTTCAGTTACATGCAAGCCTCTAGTTACATGTCAGTGCACGCTCTCCAGAAAATACTGCAGGCCCAGACTGCATATGTTTATCAACCCCTCTGCTAATCTCGTATTGAGTACTCACAACACCTATTTACTTTCTATTGTCTTCTTATTTCAGTCCTGCTGCACTACATCCAAATACCACTTCAAAGTAGTACTACTACCTCCCACCACAGCACAGTTGCAATGAGATGGAGTTACCATTTGTATTAATGGGAGAGAACAAGGATATCAAAAATTAAAAAAATGTGATGAAGTTTTAAAACATTGCTGTAGTTAATTTGACAAAAAAAAATTTTTAATTTAATGATTTAATTAATGTATTCAAACTGACCAATATAAGGCCACCACAGTCCTCCCTGCTGTCAGTCCTTGTTCTCGCTTCACAATTCAAGCTAACCCAATGTTATTTTTTTCCCCCTAACATTTTCATCAAATTTTATTCAGTAAAGTATTGAAACAGTTCATAAATTAGTAAACATAAATGTTAATTAATCATAGTCATCTCTGTCCTTACTGCTGGCCAAACTATCATACTTACTTGCTTTCTACTGCACAACTACTTAAATCTGTCTTATTACTACTGTCCAAACCAGCCTGATATCTAGCTAACTGTTGTGAAATTCCCCTACTAACTATCAAGCTACTTTCTCTAAATCTGTGGGATTCTTGAATCTCCGTACTTAATTCATATAACACCTCATCAGCATTATCCAATGCTTCCTGCATGGTATTCACCCTATCCAAATCATTATTGCCTACTATGTCAGAGTCGTCATCTTCCTTAAAGGGGAAACAAATAAATACTAAATGTGTAATATAGTTCATTATTCATTTCAGCTAATTGTTCAACCTGGTCTCCTGCACTTCCAGCATCTTTCCTTATCCTACCTTTATCCTTCTTCCTAGTCTAAACTGTCTCTATTAAAACTAATTGTTTTTCTTTTAGCAAACTTTCCTCTTGCTGTCTAACATCATCTACACTCATTCGTAGACATTCATTCACCAGATGACTGTTGAAATTTTCCAGAGGTTCATGCCATTATGCAACTGACTGTGATATGCCCAGTCTCACATAAATGTCCGTCTTTATGCACAGATTTCAACATATAACTCAACCCACTCCTATTTCTCCCAAAGCTTACCTACATTCAATCTTCCCCCCTGTACAACCTCTTACAACACTTTTTCCCCAACCTCATAACTTACAAACCGCTCATGCGCTCTTTTCCAAACATCTCTGTCACTCTCAGTTAACTGCATAAAAGTCTTAATGAATCTTTTGAAATTCATAACATACGCAGTTGGGGACATTCCTATACTCACATGGGCACTTACATTATACATCCACAAGGCTTTTGCAGCACACATACCCCATTGGGTGATGGTGATGATAAATTAACATACTGAATTGGCCACAGTCTTGTGGCTTGCTCCCTCAGCCGTGGCTACTGCCCTGTGGTCTACAGTGTTACTAGTTCTGCATGAGATAGATACGTGCATTGTATCATACAAGCATTTAAGTTTTGCTGTATATAGTCATATTGCATTATTGCTTTCCAATTGATACTCTGGGGTGAATTGTACTATCATGTACAGTCAGTATGTAGATTTGGTTAATGATACAGGTTGGCCACCACTAATCCGCCATCATTGGTACCTAGAGGGTGCCAGATTAGCCATTTTGCCGGATTAACCATTTATTAGGCTAGAATACACGAAACACAGTAGCTAAGCACCTCATCCTAGAATTAAAATATCCCATAAATCAGTACAAGTTGGTTAATAAAGAAAAGACAATTATCAAATACAGGTAGTACTCGAGTTACGATAATTCGACTTACGATATTTCAAGTTTACGATGGGGTTAGCAATTAATACCGATACGAAAATATTTAGGAAATATTTTTAGATTTCGCACAGGTGCAGGCAGCGAGAGAGACCAACTTCTTTTCCTCCATCTCTTTATTCCATCTGCTAGTTAAAAAGGTAAAAGAGAATGATAAAAGTATTGTTAGTAACGTTATACTCTTGCGTAAATGCGTACAACCATAAACATCCGAACGGGAAACTGTTGTTTTGCTAATAATCGTCCCGGATGACAACTGTTATGCTTGTATTTCAACCATCGTACGGTTAAACAATTACTGTAGTTATGTTACAAATGACGTTAAGTACAGGACAATAGGACTGATATATTTTTTACACTATACCCTCATTCGCTTTGGAGAAAAGATCGGCAAGGAAATATACTGCTGTAAGGAAATATACTGCTGCAGTAACTTTATGCTGCAATTTGTAGCTGAAGCTGAGGAAGTAATGTTCAAGCTGCTAATGACTATAGATTATCGTGCATCGGCAACATGGATGAAACTTGACCGTAAATAAAATTGGAGAGAATGTATTTTAATCAAAACTACTGGGCATGAAAGAATACAAATTACTGCTGTTTTCACGCCAATAAAAGATAAATACGTAAAGCTCGTATTATGATGAAATCAAGAGAAAATAGCAAACGGAATCTTGATTTTTTCTTACACAAAACAAACATGCCCCCACAACGGCCAGCCGCGATTCCCGCGAACGTCACATATTAACGAAAAAAAAAAAAACAGCTAAATTAATTTCACAACGAAATGTATTTTAAGTTATATTTCGATTTAAAAACATTTCGTATAACGAAAAATACCTTTGTCCCAAATTAAAAAGTATCTATTCATTTACGCTTACTAGAAGCAAGAAAAGCTCTCTGAACTGAGTTAAATGTGGCGAAATAAACACCGGGTTATCGATTCCAAAAACAAAACATTGATCGCAATTTATAATAAAAAAGCAATATGAGAATATACGCAATTGGATACAATGTAGTAAAGCATAACTTTTAAAAGATCCATGAAAAAGATGCACATTCGTTATGTTGATGTTTGTATAATACTGTTAATATGTGAATAGAGTTTAGTATAATGTAGGCTAGGCCACCGTATATGTAGCCTATAATGAGATACCATAGCGTAGGCCAAAAGACAATAATAAATGTAAAAATGCAACAGCAAAAGCATGCCTGTGTTTACAAACACCTCCAGTTTGTTGAGGCAGCACACTGCGCCACCAAATCGGCGGCCGGCGAGCGAGTTAGCGAGCGACCGGGAAATTTGAAAATTAGTGCGGAAACAGAAATTACTGTAGCCGAAATTTGTGCCGGATTACTGATTGTTCCGGACTACTGATTGCCGGATTAGTGATGGTCAACCTGTATAAGTATCTTATGGGCTATACTGTACATAAAAAATGGTACCCTTATAGAATATAAACAGCAGGGGAGTTTAGCAAACATGAAATGTGATATTACACTTATATTTGCACTTCTGCTCAACATTACTGGTAATGTGGCTATTGAATTTTCATTTTCTTGATACTCTAGTACATGTACATCATTCATCATACTTATACAGAGACATTACATACATATAATGTAATGTTTTGGCTACTGTGGTGGAGTTCTGGAGTGACACATTTTCCTTTGATTCTGTACAAGTTTTTAAAATAGTGTGTGTTTTCAGTGTATTTTCATAAGCTAGCCAGGGTTACATTATATTTTATGGTTAACCTACAGTAGAAATAGCCTAGCTTGGTCACTATTATGTGTGCCTTTTTGACATGTTTCCACCCCCCTGGATGTGTTAGTGCAGATGATCAAGGGATTACTATATAAACAAATTTTGAAATGTGATACTGTATGTTGTAGTGTAATTTTCTGAGTTTTAACTTAAGCCTAGCCTGTCTTTGGAATGCTTAGAAAATGTGGATTTGAACTCAACCTGGAATATATGATAAAATTTGTGACTTAAAAAGAGAGCATTGCACAAAGTTAAATAGTGCTTGAGTATTGAAAGTAGTTTTTATGTATTTCTTTTCTTCTCAAATTCTTATCAGGAAATCCTAGAATTCCTAAGCCAAGCATTTCAAGTACCTTACAAGTAAAATAATATTCCTGTTGGAATTCATAAGATTAGAATGCTTGAGTGAGTCTCAGTGGCTGTAAACTGAAGTAATGTGTAATAGAGGAATATTTGTGGTGTTGTCCTCTGTTTGGGACTTGTATGGTAAAACCCTGCTCAGTTTTAATTTTCTGTTAAAGAAAACTGTTGCGATGGCTGTTTGTCTGTCCATCCACACTTTTTATGTCAGCCCTCAGATCTTAAAAACTACTCAGGATAGAGGGCTGCAAATTAGTATGTTGATCATCCACCCTCCAATTATCAAACATCGAGTTGCAGACCTCTAGCCTCAGTAGTTTTGATTTTATTTAAGGTTAAAGTCAGCCATGATTGTGTGTCTGGCACCACCATAGGTGCCAACAACACTTGCCACCACCTGGCCGTGGCTGAAAGTTTGATGGGCTGCGGCTGAGAGTTTGATGGGCTGTGGCTGAGAGTTTCATATAGCATTATATGCTGTACAGAAAACTTGATTGCACGGAAAAAACTTGGGCACATTTTTTACTTGTTTTCATTAGGAAACTGCAAGTATGTCTCAAGAGAACAAGATTTCTAAGACCTAGCTATTTCAAGTTCTTTTCTTATTTTGAATTATGGAAGTGATCATTGCGTATGAGTCAGCCATGTCACGTATATCACACCCCTTGAGTGTGGAGCTTTATCTTTCTCTTTACTTTTAATTGTATTCTTTATGTTGCTCAGATTGTAAATTCTGAGCTGGGGATGTAAGCCAATGCTGGTCTTATTTTGTTTAAGGAACATCGGTCATAGGTGGGCAGTTGATCAGTTGTCTACCTTCATCATCATGTCTTCATGTGGTCTTAACATTTAGCAGATGTACGTTAACCCATCCGAGCTCAGTATTAAGCATTCATGGTGATTAGGCAGGTTTTTTAACAGTTTTCATGAATACTGATGATGCTTGTCATAGGTACAATGATAAGTAAGTACAATAACTTCATTTAAATATGATGATTATACAAAAGATTATTTAAGGTAGACCCCACAAGTTTGCACCATACCACTATCACCTAATCTAATATCATTTGGTTATTGGTCTACTGTTGGATGTTATTGAAGATGAAGAGTTGAGGATTCAGTCTAAATCATTAGTATATTTATGTGAAACATTCAAAATTTAAAATGATTTAGGCTCATTAAAGTAACCCCACCCCTTATTTCTATGCATGCTTTCCTCCCCCCATACAACTAGTATAGATCTTTGTCCTGTAGATGAAGTCGATTGGTGTGAACTTTTAGCAAATGAGGCATGGAGTTCCTTACCTGAGAGGGAATTAACACTTAATATCAGACTTCTGTGTCATGAATTTTTAGTATTTAGTCCTTGATTTGTCAGCCCCAGATGAGTGTTAATGCACTAGTAAAATGGGGGTTCATGTCTGTGAAACAAGAGAATTATGACCTTTTATAACTCGGTAATTTTTACTGTTTTATAGGCAAGTTGTTGTTCTTCATGGAGGAGGTACCACAGTTGTTGGGTCCTTAGTAGAAGTAGCTGGTGGAATGTTGACTCTTAGAGAATCCATTTCGTCGTCGACAGTTGCTGGAGACACACTCACAGAACTCCTTGTCAAACATTTTGCTAAGGAGTTTTACACGTAAGTATCTTTGGTTTTTAGTATTTTATGAAGATTTTTTGAGTGAATCTGTGTTTTTAATAGAACCCTTTTTGTCACTGTTTCTTTTGTATTAAGATATAACATTTAAATAGATGTTTCTAATAAAGCTGTAGAATTGTTGTTAAGGATACTTATAAAGAAATATGCTACTATTTTATTCATTATCCCTATATCAGTAGAAATAATAGGTTTCAAGAAAAACAATTTTGATGAAAGGTAGAAGCCAAATCATACCATAGGTATACTTAACAAAGGTTGGTCATCAAATAGACTAATATTACTAAGTTATATTTGTATACTTCATTCGTCATTATCATCTCCAGTGCTTGGTGACACACAAAAGGGCCTCTATAAAATTCTGCCATTCATGTTTTTCCTGCGCTTTATTTTCCAAAAATTACTCATATTTCCAGCCTCCCTTTTCATAGTTACCGTGCAAGTAGGTCTGTACTTTCCTCCCTTATTGTGCTCACAGGAGCCCAACAGACACTATTTCGTACAGTGCTCCCAGTAGTTGTACAGACGGTGTGCTAAAGCTGTTGCATCTCCCATGCGTTATCTGATCTACACACACTCAGTGAATCTCCACCTTGTTGAAATTGTCTTGCTTCAAAACAATTGTTGAAAGTGGGTGATAGGTGTTAGGGCTTTTGAATGAAGGTGGTCAGGAATACAAGGTCCCCCCCACTCCTGTCTGTTCGACTCCAAGAGTCCCTCCTTTTTCTTAGTTTTGGTAATACTTGAACTGAGAAGATGGAGACCTGCAACACTTCTTCTTCACAACACGGGTGAAAATCTCTTTCATAAGGGCATCAGAAAACAGAGTGCCAGAAGAAGACACCATTGTGGAAGGAGCTCCAAGCTCTGTGATGGACAAACTGCCAACAAAGAGGGAGGAAAAGCCACCACCAAGAAAAGGATTCCAAAGCTCTGAGAGAGATACAATTCCGACGGATCAGGGTTAGAAGCAAGACCACCGAAGGGGCTCCAAAGCTGTGAGAGAGATACGCTGCATACAGATCTGGAACTGTAGAACTACAAAGAGGAGAACGTTGCAGCTTCCGACTCAAAACATTGGGGTACACCAAAAACTGAAGTGGCAACACTAGTACAGTACAGCTAATGAGAGCAATAGGGTTGGCAGCTGTTGAGGTGGAGGATATGGTAAAGTGAGAGGACAGGAAGTGGAATAATAGGCCACCGAAGATTGGTTCTCCTGGAAGGCCTAGAGAAGCTCAGATGCCAGCCAACTTCTGAGCCTATGATCCTGAAATAGAACAAGATGATATTGACTTCCCTCACGGGGCAGGGGGGAATGTCCCCACCCCAAGAGGGTGGGGGTACCCATATGTAAAGACCTCAGGTTTGTTTGTGAGGAAAAATAAACTACTTTAAAAATTTGTCATTTTAACAATTTTCTTCTGACTACTGTCCAACCACTCAAATTACCACTTCATAGTACAACGACAGGGAGCTCCCCAGGTTACATTTGTTTTACTGCACTTCTCTTCATCCCCCGTAGGAGGGGTAGTACCATCAGTGCACCTCACAGGGTGCATTGTAAGCATTACTTGGGTTCTTTGCTGCATCCCTTCAGCCCCTTATATGGGGGAACAATAGGGACAACAAAGCATAAGAGCTCAATTCGTTTGTGCTGGCGACCGACTAAACATCGGTTGTATGCAGCAGCCTTTTCATCAATTTTTGGTTGATTCTTTCCAGGAATTCGGTGAAGTATTATCACTTTTGCGTAGCCTTCAAGCTTGTTAGCTTTTAGTTCAGGTTTTTTCTAGCTTTTTTGCTTGGATATGTCAGACTCTAGCTCTTTTCCAGTATTCCCTACTGTAGCGAAGGGTGTAAGACTAGGCTTACGAAATCATCATATGGTTTGCGTACTATTTGTTCTAAATGTAGGGGCCGAAGAGTGCAAGGAGAAAGTTTGTGATGAGTGCAAGGACTGGGATGAAAAGAGGTGGAAGGTTTTAAAATCTCACCTTGATAAACTTGAAAGGGATAGAAAGAGAAAGCAGCCCCTAGAGCTAAAAGTAGGGCTTTACTTAGTCTTGAATCTACTCCTAAACATAGGACTGTAGATGGTCTTTCTATTTCTTCACCCCCTGTTCCCGCTTTTTCTCCTTCCACCAGCCGCCCTCCTATTGTCCCACCAACTCCTATGCTTCCGACCCCGATCCCATTGCCAGTCTCAAGTCCAGGTTCGAGTTGAAAGTTAACCTGGAAGTTTACACAGTGGTGGAATTAGGGCCGTTTCTTATGGACAAAGCGTATCAAGACAAAGTCCATAGTGACAGTGTTGTGCAAGTGGAGGAGGTGGCTACTCGTCCTGCCGATGCTCCTAGACGAAGGTCCCTGTCCTGCTCCCCTGAACCTGGGAGAAGACATACCAGAAGTGCAAGGGAGGTCGGTGGGGTTTTCCCCACAGATAGCCGCCCTCTCGGTTAAGCCTGTTGCATGCACCCAGGCTTCGACAGACAGCCGCTGGAAGGCATCTGTGTGAGTGTTAACCAGTTGTCATCTGATTCAGACTCCTTCCCTGACAAGAAGCCCTGATGGCGCTTCCAAGATTTGTCTCTTCCGTTGAAGAGGCATACAGACAACATTGACGGCTTTTTTCCACTTCTGATCAAGAGGTATAAGGAATCAAGTTGTATTCCTCAACCCTCCTGCAGTGTCGCTGAACCTCCCTCTGCCTCAGCCCAACCTTTGCCTTACACATGGGATAGTCTGGAGTCCTTTTCTCCTCATCGTTCATCTGTTGATCGCCCTTATTTGGCCCCTAAGCACACAAAGGACCCTCTTAGGTACCTGTTGTTCTCGTCTAAGCACCTCCTGAGTTATATATTTCACCTTAATTATGGTGCTGAATAATCTTGACGGGTTCCGGCACTTGGTCTTCAAGGCCTAAATTTCATAATCAATCAATCAGTACCCAGCGCCAGTTCCCGAGTGCCTGGCGCCAGCTCCTGAGTGCCTGGCGCCAGCTCCCGAGCACCCGGCACCAGCTCCTGAGCGCCCGGCGCCAGCTTCCTAGCGCCTGGCGCCAACTTCCAAGCACTCGGTGCCAGCTCCCGAGTGCCCGACGCCAACTCTTCTGCTACAGTCTCCAGCTTCTTTGGTGCAAGGGTATCTAACCTTTGAGCCCATCAACAGTTAGCTGAGATTATGGGTTTTCTGAAGAAAACGCCTTCTGCTTCCAAGGCGGTTAAGGATTTGTCCTTGTCTCCAGTATCTTCTGACAAAAAGGATTTTGGACATGAGCCTGCTCCTCCTCCAGCGTATGCAGCTCTTCTCTGGTATTTCCTGGTGAGCTTTCCATCCTTTTTTGCTCCTGCTGCCCTAGTCTTGCCTACCTTGACCTTCCTGATGAGGAGCCAACCAGATGACAGCACCTGGTTCCCCAAGATGGTTCTTTCCTCCTTTTTGAGGAAAGCTCTCAAAGAGGTTGGAGATTGGCTCTCTAGGAAGAGAGAGCAAGGCAAGGCCACCTTCGCCTTTCTGCCCTCTTAGTTAATCTGTAGGAGATACCTGTCCTGCACCACTGGGAAAGCTCCTTTGAGAGCTGCCTCCTCCCAAGTTGACTTCTCTGGACTCATCGATTCTTCATGTCGTTCAGCCTTCTCGTCGGCGAAAATAATGTTTTCGTCGGTGGAATTTGATCACCTCATCAAGATCTTCAAGGTGTTTGAAGTGTTCAGTTTTCTAGATTGCGCTGTTGGAGCCCTTGCCAAAAAGATTGAGGACTGTTTGGCCTTGGCAGAAGACTTTGCTTCAGACTGGCTTGGAGTCCTGTCCTGTGCAGACAAAGCCATCAGAGATGGCTCCTAAGAAAGAGAGTTGTGGTGTTCTTTCACTGCCAGAGGAGTGACTCTAACTCAGAAGTCAGCCCTCCTTTTTTCTTCTCTGGATCATCATCACCTCTTCCCATAAGCCACTGTAAAGGAGATCACTCCGGATCTCCAGAAAAAGTCTACACAGGACCTTCTTGCACAGTCCTCCAAACGACCTAAAGAGTTGTCCTTGTTTGCCTCTAAGACAATCTCTCCACTCCAACAACAGCCCTTTCGTGGGAGCAAGCAGAAGTCCCAGCCCAGGTCCCACTCCAACGTAAGTTTCTCTGCCAGACTGAGTAAGAGGACCTCTGTCAGGCCTCCTTCCAAGAAGTGAAGAAACAGTCCTTCATGTGCCAGTTGGAGCTAGATTTCTCCATTTTTGGGAGTAGTGGATTATCAGAGGGGCAGAACAGTGGATTGTCAAGGTCCTGAAGGAGGGCTACTCCATCTCGGTCAGGGAGAAACCCTCTTTAATCAATTTGCCCATTGTATTGACGGCACACTCGGGAGGCTCAGAGAAGTATTCAGCCCTTTCGGAGGAGATATCTTCTCTCCTTCTTAAGAGAACTGTAGAGGAAGTCGAGGATTTCAGCACAGGTTTTTACAACCTTCTGTTTGTAGTCCCCAAGTCATTGTGGGGGTTGGAGACCTGTCCTCAATGTCAGCGCCCTGAATCTCTTCGTCCAGAAGACGAAGTTCAAGCTGGAGACGAACCATTCATTCCTGTCATTCATTCACCAGGGCGATTGGATGATTACCTTCGACATGCAGGATGCATACTTCCATGTCCTAATCCATCTGGACTCCTCCAGGAAGTTTCTCAGGTTTGTCTTCTAGGGCAGAGTTTTTCAGTTTTGAGCTCTGCGCTTCGGCCTCTCTACAGCTCATCAGGTTTTCACTCAAGTTCTTGCCCCCTCTCGAGAAAGGTTTCATCTTCTCTGCATAAACATCTGACTTTACCTGGACAATTGGCTTCTCTGATACCCATTGAAGGGGAAGTGCACATAGGTCTTACAGAAGACTTCTCGCTCAAGAACTGGGCATACTCATCAATCTACAGAAGTCTCAGCTGACACCGACTCAGGAGACGCTCTATTTGGGGATGATTCTCAACTCTCCGAGTTTTCAGGCTTTTCCATCCCCTAGGAGACTTGACGCCTGCCTTCAGACGGTCCGCAATTTTCTCTCCCTCCTGTCTTGCTCGGCCAATCAATGGATGTGCCTTTTGGGGACTCTTGCTTCCATTGAGCAGTTCGTCAAGTTGGGCAGGCTCCATATGAGAGTCCTGCAATTCTTCCTCAAAGGCAGCTGGGACAGGAAAACACAACCAGACACCTTTGTTTTTCCTATCACGCCGGAAATCAAATCGGACCTGCAATGGTGGCTGTCCAAAGGAAGACTTTCCGGAGGAAAGTCTCTGCTTCCTTTGAGCCCTGACCTAGATTTTTACTCAGACGCCTTGGGTCTAGGTTGGGAACCCTTCTGGGGAACCTAGAAGTTTCCTGGACGTGGTCCCCAGAACAGAAGAACCTTCACATCAGTGTCAAGGAGTTGAAGTCAATCCACTTAGGCCTTCAGTCCTTCTCAGCCATGACCTTCAGCAAAACAGAGTTAGTCCATGCGGACAACACCACAGCTCTGTCTTACATTTGAAGCAAGGCGGCACTCACTCCTCCCTCTGTGAGACGGCAAAGGACCTCCTCTTATGGGTGGATCAGAATCGAGTAATGCTTGTCACTCGATTCATTCAAGGAGAAATTGAATGTGTTGGCCGACGAATTGAGCCGTCACAAGCAGGTCCTTCCCACAGAGTGGACTTTGGATCCCTGGTCTGCATAGACCTCTGGAATGGGGCAGACCAACTGTGGACCTGTTTGCTACTTCAAGAAATCATCGCCTTCCTCTCTTATGTTCCCCAGCTCTGGACCCTTTGGCATGGGTGACAGATGCATGCTTCTGAATTGGTCCAACCTATTTCTCTATGCCTTCCCACCCTTCGACTTGGTCAGGGAAGTTCTGAACAAATTTCCAGACTCATCACAATGTTTCAGTGACCCTCATAACCCTGAGAGTGGTTCCCGGACCTTCTATGGTTGTTGGTGGACTTTCCAAGGCTCCTCCCACAAAAACAGTCTCTTCTCAGACAGCCCCCACTTCAAGAGGTTCCACCGAAGATTGTCCGCTCTTACCCTGACAGGCTTCAAACTGTCAGGAAACTCGTCAGAGCAAAGGGGTTTTCAAGACCAGCTACCGAGGCTTTTGCAAGATGTAGACGTGGTCTTCTTGCAACATCTACCAAGCCAAGTGGGTAGTCTTCTGCAGATGGTATAACAGACGTAATGTCTCGTCTTCTGAGACATCTTTGACCCAGATCGCAAATTTTCTTCATCTGAGGTCCTCTAGGTGTCTGTCGTTCTCCACCATTAGAGGGTATAGAGCCATGCTGGGTTCTGTTTTTAAACAAAGGTCTGGATCTCTCCTCTAACCAGGATCTTAAGACCTCATGGAGTCTTTCGACACTACCAAGCAGAAGAAGGTCAACTCAGTCTCTTGGAATCTTGACGTGGTACTGCTAACTGGCCCTTCTTTTGAACCCGTCGGATCCACATCTCAAGGGATCTCATTCAAAAGACTCTTCCTTGTTGCTTTGGCTTCTGCCAAGCCTTTCAGTGAGCTTCAGGCCATCGAAAAGAGGGTTGGATTCTCTCAAGGAGATGCAGTCTGCTCATTTATTCTTGGTTTTTCTAGCCAAGAATGAGGTACCATCCAACCCCTGGCCCCATTCTTTCACCATTAAGAGTTTAATGGAAATCCTAGGCTCGGAAGAAGAAAAAGAAAGGGTTCTTTGCCCCGTTAGAGCCTTAAGGTATTACCTGAACATGAACTGTTCATTCTTCCATCTCATCTTTTCCTTCCACTATGCACTTATAAATTCTGCCTCACAATAGGGAATGGTATCCAGAAACTTCTTCATCAACAGCTTATTGTCATTTAAATGTTCATCCCCATACTCTTTTCTGACTAAAGTTTCAAGTCAATGTGTATACATTGACACACTTTTTTTCCCATCTTTACATCCTGAGACTCATTCTTCTGTTTATACCTTATTCCCTCTTTCAGTCTTCTCACCTGATCAGTCATTCTCTCTTTCACAGCTTCATATCTCTGTCTTTGTACACATGATTATTTGATAAAAGTCTATTAAACTTGTATGCTATCTCAGTCCTTTTCTTGGCCTTACTTTGCTTTACACTTTTCCTATCTTTTTCACCCTTATCCTTTCTAACAACCTACTTCCTATCTTCATCCTCCTCCTGGTTGGGGATTGATTGTATCTGTCCGTGTGCCTGCTGCCCTTTGTAAATCCTCACTCTAACCTCTCTTCCATCTTCCTTTCTGAAGCCTTCACCTGTCCCATAACTGATTCATTTATTTGCTTCATCATCCTCTTCGTCTCATTCTCCTTCCGTAACTGCTCATTTTCTACTTCTGTCTTCCTTCAGGACTCCCTTAGCTGCTCCACCCCCTACTGAAATCCCACCATTTTCTTTAACTTATTTTACCTTAACCCTTAAACGCCTGTTGGACGTAGCAAACGTCGACTAAAATTGTCTGTTGGGTGCCGAGTGGACGTAGCAAACGTCGACTACAAAAAATTTCAACCTTCGGTCAACTTTGACTCGACTGAAATGGTCGAAAAACGCAATTGTAAGCTAAAACTCTTACATTCTAGTAATATTCAATCATGTACCTTCATTTTGCAACAAATTGGAAGTCTCTAGCACAATATTTCGATTTATGGTGAATTTTTGAAAAAAAAATTTTTCTTACGCCCGCGCTGTAACTCAGCCGAAAATTTCAGAAATTCTTTCGTCATTTTGTCGTAATTTTTGCACTGTTCTATATTAGCCGTTACATAAAGTTTTATATATGAAAATGTGTGCAATTTCACGTACAATACAACAGAAAATAACTCATGGTTGTAGCTTTTATCAGTTTTGAAATATTTTCATATAAATCACGATAAGTGCCAAAATTTCAACCTTCGGTCAACTTTGCCTCGACCGAAATGGTAAAAAAATGCAATTTTAAGCTAAAACTCTTACATTCTAGTAATATTCAATCATTTACCTTCATTTTGCAACCAATTGGAATTCTCTAGCACAATATTTCGATTTATGGTGAATTTTTGAAAAAACTTTTTCCTTACGTCCGCGCCAGAAATTCTTTCACACGTTGTCGTAATGTTTGCACTGTTTTATATTAGTCGTTACATAAAGTTTTATATATGGAAATGTGCGCAATTTCATGTAGAATACAACAGAAAATAACTCATGGTTGTAGCTTTTATCAGTTTTGAAATATTTTCATATAAATCACGATAACTGCCAAAATTTCAAGCTTCGGTCAACTTTAACTCGACCGAAATGGTAAAAAAACGCAATTGTAAGCTAAAACTCTTACATTCTAGTAATATTCAATCATGTACCTTCATTTTGCAACAAACTGGAAGTCTCTAGCACAATGTTTCGATTTATGGTGAATTTCTGAAAAATAATTTTTTCCTTACGCCTGCGCGCGCTGTAACTCGGCCGAACATCTCAGAAATTCTTTCGTCATGTTGTCGTAATGTTTGCATCGTTTTACATTAGTCGTTACATAAACTTTTATATATGAAAATGTGTGCAATTTCATGTAGAATGCAACAGAAATTAGCTCATGGTTGTAGCTTTTATCAGTTTTGAAATATTTTCACATAAATCACGATAACTGCCAAAATTTCAACCTTCAGTCAACTTTAACTCGACCGAAATGGTGAAAAAACGCAATTGTAAGCTAAAACTCTTACATTCTAGTAATATTCAATCGTTTACCTTCATTTTGCAATAAATTGGAAGTCTCTAGCACAATATTTTGATTTATGGTGAATTTTTAAAAAAAAACATTTTCCTTACGTTTGTGCGGTAACTCGGCCGAACATCTCAGAAATTCTTTTGTCTCGTTGTCGTAATATTTGCACCATTTTATATTAGTCGATACATAAAGTTTTATATATGAAAATGTGCGCAATTTTATTTACAATACAACAAAAAATAACTCATGGTTGTAGCTTTTATCATTTTTGAAATATTTTCATATAAAACACGATAAATAGAAAAAATTCGACTTTCGGTCAACTTTAACTCGACCGAAATGGTCGAAAACTGCAATTGTAAGCTAAAACACTTACAGTCTAGTAATATTCAATCAATTAGCTTCATTTTTCAACAAACGGGAAGTCTCTAGCACAATATTTCGATTTATGGTGAATTTTGAAAAAAAATGTTTTTACGTCCATGTTATGAATTCATGCATCATTTTGTGATAATATTTTCTCTGTGTTGCTTTGATCGTTTTAAAATTTGTTATATACCAAAATCATCGCAATTTAGTGTACAATACAACTAATAAAAATTAAGTCATTAGCTTTAACCGTTTTGCTTACAGCGATTTGTATACAATTATATACGAGTTTTTTTTTTTCGCTGTCATATATTCCAATATTTATATATGATAATGATATTTTTTTCATTTCTGATGGTTGCATACTAAACTTCAGGCAATGACAGAAAAAATGAGCCAAAAATGAACTCTTAATCTTAAAAACTAAGCGTGCTGTGATTTTTTGAAAAAACTTTTTTCGATTCGGCGCGCTAACTTACGAACGCCGGCATACGGGAGACGTTTTTGTAAATAGGGCTTTGGCGTTAAAGGGTTAAAACAATTTCAGAAAATTATCTTTGTTCATACACAATATACAGACCATCGGTCTTTGCATAGGAATGTACTTCAGCACAATTGGAGACTGGCCATTTAACTTTAAACAAGGTGGTTAAGCATGTATTTAACTACCGACTATGGGTGGGAGTCCCACCCACCCAGTTGGTATGCATTCACTTTGCTTTTGGCTGTGGAGAGAGAGAGACTTGCCACCCCCCCCATCTCTGTGAATGATACATATTAGTGTTTTACTGTATTTGATTATATCTGGAGAGTACTTTATGTGAATAATGCAAATCCAACCCCCTTATTTTACCCTTGTGTGTTGCGTATTCAGTAATCTGATATAACTGTTCATTCTGACATAACACAACCCTACAACACTATTAACCTTGATAGTGGTCAAACTGGTTTTTACGTTGCCAAGGCAACGAGCTTGAACTGGTTTCTCACCTCTGCTTCCCAGAGTGTGTGCACTCATTCCCAGCTTCCCATTCCTGCATGGGAATGGTGCAAGGGTTCTGGGACGGCGTTACAATTAAGGTAGAAGTCAAAGAAGAGACCGATTTATCATTGTTGTCTTCACCATCATCTTAGTTGTGTGCTGTCTTTTCTTGGTGCTCGCCCGTCTTCAGACTCAGGGTCCGTGCCATGGGTCTTGCCAAGACCCTGCAACACGGGAGCACCAGGTGCAACCGAAGATCATCCTGTACGTGACTTAGAAGCTCCGAGTACACGGACTTCCAAGAAGAACCTTATCACTCCGGGTACTCAGGTTTCATTGAAACCCCCGAGTTATCTCTACCATTATCGTGGAGTTATCTCCACGAATTGGTATAAGCGTATCTCTGCTCAAGTTTCCCCAGACACTCAAGTAAAGAAAGCAACTGATTATCGATACACTCGTTACTCAGTAGCTCCAGATGCGAAGGTCTCTTATGGAACCCGCATCACCACAGGTACTCGGGTTTCTTGGAAGCCCCGAGTTACCTTTACCAGTAGTGGACCCCCACTTTTTCGCACTTCACTTTTCCATGCTTCACCTTTTCACGCTTCACTTTAT
Source organism: Macrobrachium rosenbergii (assembly GCF_040412425.1). Classification (NCBI taxonomy): domain Eukaryota; kingdom Metazoa; phylum Arthropoda; class Malacostraca; order Decapoda; family Palaemonidae; genus Macrobrachium; species Macrobrachium rosenbergii. The sequence goes on from NC_089782.1 coordinate 490,847, forward strand.
CACGAATTTTTGTGGAACATATCAATTGTACGCAGGAACTTTCTTCTATTTGCGAATTTTTCTGTGGACCATAACTCTAAAATTATCACTGATTCGCCTTTTTCCGTAGAGCAACACTGTATTCACTAATTACTGTATTTTTTCATTAAAGGATATATTTACTGAGAGAGAGAGAGAACTGTAGTGTTTACATCGAAGTCTAAGCGCAGTATAATGGATTTTTAAGTGAAATAAAGTTTTATTGATATCTTGCTGTTATTTCATTAAATGATATGTATACAGTACTGAGAGAGAGAGAGAACTGAGGTGTTTATACATTGAAGTCTAAGCACAGTAACTAGCTGGGGACGAGACTTGACAGGTGCGGTTAAACTATAGCTAGGGAGGAGAGTAAAATGTTGCCTACGTATGAAATAAGGATTTTAAATATTTTTACGGTGATTAGCGATGAAACATCAAGTGATAAAATATTCTCTTGTGTACCGTTATAATATGTGTGATAATCGTAGTCAACTAAACTTGTAATGAAATATGGTACAATAAATCAGACAAAGCAAAAAACATGGCAACACTACCTACGTTGATCCCGTAGTGAACTTGCTGGATTTGTTTATTTTCGTGTTATTTTATGTTTATGGTACAGTAATTGATGTTTCATTAAAGGATATTTACAGTACAGTACAGTACTGATATAGAAGAGAGAGAGAGAAATTGAGATACCATTGTCGGAGAATTTGCCACTGGTGGTTTTGAGTTGCCTATGTATGAAATTCAGATTGTAAATATTTTTATGGTGATTAGATCAATACAGTAAAACCCTAGTATTCGCAGGGGAATTATACCCCACACACACCCACCCACCCACCCACCTACCCACCCACCCCCTGTGAATAGCTAAAACCCGCAAATACTTAGAACCCTTCTAAAAACAATTAGAACTGCCTATTTTGATAGTTCAAACACACAAAAAAATCTAAAAATGCTTATACAGGTAATATCCTATTTACGATGGGGTTAGGTTCCAAAAAACCCATCGTTTGTTGGAAAAAACTTACCTCGAATATAGCCTAGCCTACACTAGCTTTTGGCTAGCACGCTGTTGGCCCCGTGTACGACTCTCCGAGTGGCCAATGAAAAATTAGAGGAATTTATTTCTGGTGATAGAAATTCATTTCTCGTCATAATGTGGTTCAGATTCCACAATAAACTGTAGGTCCCGTTGCTGAGTAACCAGTTGGTTTTTAGCACTAAAATAAATCTAATCCTTTGGGCCAGGCCCTAGGAGAGCTTTTAACCAGCTGAATGGTCTGGTCAAACTAAGATATACTTATCCTTATTTACACTAGGGTATTCAGTACCATGTATACATAGCCTACACTATAAAGTATATGCTACACATACATTGTATAGTAATTATTAATATGAGCTAATTCGGGAGGTTCATACAGAGTGATGTATGATAATTCAGTACAAAGAGAAATTGAATAACAAACAAGAATTAGCTTAGCCTACTCTATGGTAGAATATCGCATACATGTATGGTAGCCTAGCCTACATTATACTGTACTCTATATTCACATAATATCGTATTATACAAACATCAACATAATGAATATGCAGCTTTTCCATGGACCTTTTAAAATGTTATGCTTTAATTCACTGTACAGTGTCTAATAATAGTGTATATATTCTTACATTGCTTTTGTATTATAAATTGTGATCATAACGATGAATGTTTTGGTTTGGAAATCGACTACGTGGTGAGTTTATTAAGCCATATTTAACTCAGTTCAGAGTGCTTTTCTTGTTTTCTAGTTAGCATAAATGAATCTCTAAATACTTTATTTATATGGGGCGAGGTTATTTTTTGTTATACAAAGTGTTTTTAAGTCGAAATATAACTTAAATACGTCTTGTGAAATTAATTTAGCTATTTTTTTTATTAATAGATGATGTTGGTCATTTGGGGGCATGTTTGTTTTGTGTAAAAAAAAAATTCAAGATTCCATTCGCTATTTTCACTTGATTTCATCATAATACGAGCTTTATGTATTTTTCGTTTATTGGCGTAAAAATAGCAGTAATATGTGTTCTTTCATGCCCAGTAGTTTTGATTAAAAGACTTTCACAATTTTAATTACGGTCAAGTTTCATCCATGTTGCCAATGCATGATAATTTATAGTCATTAGCAGCTTGAACATTGTTTTCACAGCTTCAGCTACAACTTGCAGCTTAAATTTAGCAGTATATTTCCTTGCCGATCTTTTATTTATAGCGAATAAGGGTATAAGGTAAAAATATATCAGTCCTATTCCACTTAACGTCATTTTTATTATAACTATGGTAATTGTTTACTACCGTAAGATGGTTGAAATACAAGCAAAATGACTGTTGTTATCCGATCTGGTTATAAGCAAAACAACAGTTTCTTGTTCGGTTGTTTATGGCTGTAGGCATTTACGTAAGAGTATAAGGTTACTAACAATACTTTTATCATTCTCTCTTACTTTTTTAACTAGAAGATGGGATAAAGAGATGGAGGAAAAGAAGTTGATCTATTGTAATTTGTTCTCTCTCGTTGCCTGATTGTACACTGCTGCCTGTGCCTGCGTGAAATTTAAAAATATTTTATAAAAATATTGTCATAGTGGTATTAATTGCTTACCCCATTGTAAAATCAAATTATTGTATGGCGAATTATCGTAACTCGAGCACTACCTGGGTACCTGAGTATTTTAGTAGTTTTTATCATAAAAAGTGCTTTTTGTCATGAAAATGTTATGAAAATACAGTAATTAGTGAATATTTCTTAGCGAAAAATTCCGCGAACGGGTGAATTTTTCGCGAATAATGTGTATATGCATTCCATAGAGAAATCTGTGAATAGGCGAGTCCCCGAATCATGAGACCACGAATACAGGGGGTTTTCTGTATAATAATACAGTATACAGTAAACCCCCATATTCGCGGTCTCATGATTCGTGGACTCACCTATTCGTGGATTTCTCTGTGGAACGCATATACACATTATTCGCGGAAAATTTGCCCATTCGTGGTATTTTCACTGAGAAATATTCACTAATCACTGTATTTCCATATCATTTTCATGACTAAATGAACTTTTTGTGATAAAACTATTAAAATACTCGGGTATAAGCGTTTTTATAGTTTTTTTTTTTTTTTGAACTATCAAAATAGGCAGTTCTACAGTAAGTGTTTTTAGAGGGGTTTTAAGTATTCACGGATTTTAGCTATTTGCGGGGGGCTGTGGTACGCATCCCCCGCGAATATAGGTGGTTTACTGTAAATGGATTCTGTAGGTGAAATAACATTTTACTGATAGTTTGCTGTGTTTTTCATTGAGAGAGATTTTTAATAAATTTTTGGGAGATGGTGAGGACTAACCATAAAACAACGCAGACCTTTTATGACACAGATCAAGTACGACGTAAACCAAGAACTTACAGTACTAAATAATTTTTGTAATCATAAGTGTATTTGTACGTAATCATGAAAATCATGAAAATACTAACATAATGTAACAAACCTAGCATTCTCTTTTAAGGGGATGTGTCATCAAGTTCAAGTTCTAAACTACCCATGTATTTTAGATACGCTCAGATCAAATACTTTTACGGGAGATAAACCAAGAACCTTTTACAGATACTAAAACTAATTTTTTGTAATCATAAGTGTATTTGTACGTAATCATGAAAATCATGAAAATACTAACATAATGTAACAAACCTAGCATTCTCTTTGGAGGGATGTGTCCCGTCGTTCTAAACTACCCATGTATTTTAGATACGCTCTGTACAGTAGTACTATCCTAAAATACGTACTGTGCAGTAAATATTTCAAAATCATCTTACAACACAGCAAAATATCAATAAAATGTATGTAGATTATGCTCAGTATAGTAGACGATGCGCAAAGTACGTTAGGCAAAAGAAAATGTGCTTGTCTGAATTATAGTTAACAGTTGTAGGCAGGTAGGTAATGCTGTAAGATAACTTTGAAATGATAATGGGATGTTTTGGGATGATAGTTTGAGGTATATTTTTTTAGAACTGTCAAGTTGGGTGATTAACTGTTAAAATAGGCAGTTATAAGCATTTTAGGGTTGTATATATGTAGAGTAACAGTTGTAGGAAGGTAATGTAAGCTGACTTGGATGTTTTGAGATTATGGTTTTGGGGTGTATTTTTGTTTGAAATGATACTAAATTGTTGTAGTATGATAATTTAAGGTATATTTTTGTTTGAACTATTAAATTATGCAGGGAACTGTTAAAATAGGCAGTTATAAGCATTTTAGTTTAAGGGGTACAGGGTATTTGGCAGTTATAAGCATTTTTAGAGGGGATTTTGCATTTCCACGTTGGGTTCTGGAACCTATCTCCTTGAAAAAGTGGGGGTCTACAGTATCATAGAGTTATCTCCATGAATCGGTGTAAGCATATCTCTGCTCGAGTTTCCCCGGACGCTCGGGTAGAGAACAACTGATTACCGATCCACTTGCTACTCGAGAGCTCCAGGGGTCTCTGATGGGACCCGTGTCACCATGGGTACTTGAGTTTCTTCGAAACCCCGAGTTGCCTTTTACCAGTACTATGGAATCATTCCACGGGCTGGTATAGAGCCTACCTCAGCTCAAGATTCCTTGAATTCTCAAATAGTGGAAGCAAATGATGCACAAAACTTTCGTGATTTGGGAGCATCGAGTCCGCTCACCAGGAGAAACTCAAACAAGTTCCCCATGCAGTCCTCTTCTTATGCAGAGGCCATGGCCTTGAAGAAGACTGGGGTACGTCAAGAGGACAGCCCGAGTCCATACCTGAGAGTGCACTATCGCTCTCCCTGGGTCAGCCCTTGTCCACATTCGCACGAACAAACCTGCTTAAATGGGGATGGCTTCCGTGCACATTGCGTAAACCCATTCACTCTCCTCCAGACAGCCCCCGCCCACGTAAGCGCGAGCAGGTTTGCTCTCTTTGACCTGTGCAGTTAACGTCACCGCAGATTAAGAGTCTTTTACGGTTTTCCTCTCCTATTGGAGATTCAGCGTGGGCAGGTCAGATAAAGGTGCTCGGCTCCTCGAGAGAAGGCCTGGAGTTCTGTCAAGGCTTCTCTCTTGCCAAGAGTAGTCTAGGGGTTCCATGACCTGGAAAAGCTCTTAAGATTCTTTCCGCAGGACACAGACACCCCTGATCTTCGGAGAACTCATTTGGAGGTCGTTTGGATTGTAAGTCGTCCCTCAAAGTTTTTGGGGACCAAGGAGGAACCCAAAGCTTCATTGATTCGATCTTCTTCGCTTGCAGAGGCCACTGCCTTGAAGAGGCCTTAGCACATCATTAGGATAGCCTGTGTTCATGCCCAAGAGAGCACGATTGCTCCCTGGGTCAGCCCTTGCCTGCGTTCACGCAAACGAGCCTGCCCACCTGAGGATAGCTTCCGCGTACGTTTGCATGAGTACTTTCACTCTCCCAGACCTGTATGGCCATCGTCGACATAGGTTGATGACTGCCCATGGCCTTATACACCTGCAGGGTCCTTTGTTTCCTTCAGGTATTGTAAGGGTACTAGATTCTCTTACCCATTCTCCTGCCTCCTTGGAGTCTTCCAAGGACCAGGTATCAGACAGTTTTGGGTTCGAGACTGGAAACGTTCATGCTTCCATCCTTTCCCCACCACAGTAACATATACAGTCAGTCCCCAGTATTTGCGGGGGATAGGAACCACAAACACTTGGGAGTAGCTAAAATCCATGAATACATGACATCCCCCTCTAAAAATGCTTATCAAGGGCTATTATAATAGTTAAAAAGCCAGACCTCTCTCTAAAAACGTATATATAGACAGTCTCCGGGTTACGACGGGCTCGGCTTACGACGTTCCGAGTTTACAACGCTTTTCAAATATATTCATAAAAAAATTATTTCCTGGGTTACAATGCATGTTCCAGGTTTACGATGCTGACAACACCGATCCGACGGAAGAAACATGGCTCCAGAATGACAGAATGGTTAAATTTTGAAGGCTTTGTGTTGAAAAACTCAATATAAATGCAGGATACATTGTTTTCAAGACACCCAAAGTATTAAAAGTAAGGTTTTCTTATGATTTTTGATGGTATTTCGGACGACGCCAATCCAACACCGATCGGAAGAAATATGCTTCCAAACCAGCAGAATGGTCAATATTTGGAGTTTTTTTTTTAATGAAAAACTCAATAAAAATGCAGGATTTGTTGTTTTCAAGACACCCAAAGGATTAAAAGTAAAGTTTCTTACGATTTTCGATGGTATTTCAGATGATGCCAGTCTGAAGCCGATCAAAGGAAATGTGCATCCAAACCGGCAGAATGGTCAATATTTGGAGGGTTTTTTATAATGAAAAACTCAACAAAAATGCAGGATTCTTTGTTTTCAAGATACCCAAAGGATTAAAAATAAGGTTTTCTTATGATTCTCAATGTTAGTATTTCAGATGACTTGGTCCAACGCATACGGTGGAAGAAAATTCACATTTGCGAATTTTTTCATAGAGCAATATTCACTAATTACTGATCTGTATTTTATTTTCATGACTAAATACATTTTTTATGGTAAAAAATTATTTACTGATTTTAAAAAGGGATTTTGACAAAGGAAAAATCTATTTCTGAGGGGAGACCTGTGTCACCCGGTGAAATTACCATTAAGCACTAATTTCTAGGTATAAGTATTGCTAAAAATACCAGAGAAAAAAAAGCTATCAGGAATGCTGGGGTTACTACCCCCAGTTCGATCATCTATAATCAAACAGACGTCGGTATAAATAAGGGTGAGTGTATGATGTCACTGTCACAGGCCCCTGCTCTGTAGAAATCTCCAATGTCAAAAACCCCGGAAAGTGAGGAGCCGACCTACAGCCAACACTCACCGCCCCGCCAACCAACGCCTCAAGCGCCATCTTGAACCATTCCAGGCTAGCACCCACCCCCCAAGCTTGGTATGCCTACCAGGGTGGGAGACTGAGAATATGGGTGGGTCACCGGGTGACACAGGTCTCCCCTCAGAAATAGATTTTTCCTTTGTCAAAATCCCTTTTCTGAGCTCAACCTGTGTCACCCGGTGAAATTGTAATAGAGAATCATACAAAGCTTGGAGAAACCTTTCAATAAAACAACCAGTTAGATGGAAATAAATAAAAGTACCAGTACAAACTTTAGTTTAATTATCCCAGTAGCAAAAATATAACAAGAATAATGAACAATAAAACATGATTAATGACTAGGGATAAATCTGTATCAAAACTGGAAGGTACCAAGACTTAAATACTAATAAGTACAAAAACTGGAAGGTACCAAGAAACTTAAACACTAACATAACAGTAAATGTACAATATCACATGTTCAGGAGTCAGGCTGTGAAGCATGCCTGACCTAAGATTAGAAGGCAAGGTAAATAAATGAGGCAGGCAGGCGAGAGAGGAAAAGGCAGGGTAATTAAGGTCAAGACATTAATCTAGGGCGGAAGGAACAATGCTTCCTGCAGCCACTGTAGAGAACTTCAGAGCTTCCAGTGATTTAAGATAGTGGCGTCTGAACACTGATGGTGATTTCCAGCCCGTATATTTTTTAAGATCTTCGAAATTCATATTATGGAAATAGTTAGTGGAGGTGGCCACTGCTCGGATATCATGAACCTTAGGTACTGAATCCGGGTTAGCTTGTTTAATAAAATAAAGTATCTGTTGTCTGATGGCCTTTAAGGAAAGTGTTCCTCCTTTTTCCCTGATAAAAAGAGGACCAGACAATACCTGAGAAGTTCTATGTAAATAAGCCTTTAGGGTAGTGACTGGGCATAAGGACAGATCCTGTGGAAGGGGGATAACCTTCCAAGGGGACCATCTATCCTGTGGATCTTCATTCTTGGCTAAAAATCTTGGATCCGGGGATAGTAGAACTTCTCCTGATGGGGGGAAATCAACATGGTTCGAACCTCTAGAGAGAGCGGACAGTTCAGAAATTCTGGCACCTGAAGCTAGGCTAATTAAGATTAATGTTTTCCTTAACAGACTCAAATATGGACGCTGTTCATTATCAGTGTCCGATGCTAATTTCAGTACGTCATTTAGAAACCAAGAAACCGTGTGTGGACGGGTTGCTGGTCTCAGACGAGCGCAAGCTGTAGGGATTGATGAAAAATATGAATCTGTTAAGTCAATATTAAAGCCATGTAAAAATATCTTTTTTAAGGCTGACTTTGTTGTGGTAATAGTACTCGAGGTCAGACCTTTTTCAAACAATGACCTGAAAAATGATATTGCCAGATTCGTGGTCATTACTTGAGCTTCAGATTCTATCAGGAATGATGTTAACCTTTTAACTGCTGAATCATACTGTCTGAGAGTAGAGTCCCTCTTATCTGATTCTAAGAACAATGTATTAACAGGATCAATATCCGCACCTCTCTGAGCAGCGAATTTCATGAAGTCCACAAAGCCAGGGCATTTAGAATTCTTGAGGAAGCTGACACAGTTCGAGTTTGTACTATTTGGGTCAACTGTGGCCTGGGTATTTGAATACGCTGGAGCTTCAACTCCAGAAGAAGAGGAAACCAACTGCTCTTCAGCCAGTTGGGTGCTATCAGAGCCACTTGACCTTTGAATGACCTGAGCTTGTGCAAAACTTTCATCAACAGGTTTATTGGTGGAAACAGATAGATTTTCTGCCACATGTTCCAATCTATTGACATTGCATCTGTGGAGTGAGCCAGAGGGTCCAGGTTGGGAGCAACGTAACATGGAAGTTTGTGGTTGCTCTCTGTGGCAAACAAATCTACCTGGAGACCTGGAACCTGACGGCGAATCCACTCGAATGAAGTTTTGTCCAGGGACCATTCCGACTCAGCGGAGTTGTCCTGGATAGAGAGTCCGCAATGACATTCCGGACTCCTGCGAGATGGGTGGCTGACAAGTGCCAACTGTGCTTTTTCGCCAGGGAGAAAATAGCTATCAACAATTGATTGATCCGGCTCGATTTGGAGCTCCCCGTTTATACAGTGCACTACTACTGCACTGTCCAAAACCAGTCTGATATGTATCTGTCTGGGTGGACGCAGTTTTTTCAGGGTTAGAAATACTGCCATTGCTTCTAGGATGTTGATATGGAACTGGCGGAACATTGTGGACCATGTACCTTGAACTTTTTTGTGTTGGGAATAACCTCCCCAGCTGCTTAGGGAAGCGTCTGTGTGAATCACCAGTGATGGAGGAGGAAACTGGAGGGGTACTGACTTTGATAGACTCTTGACTGTGGACCACGGCCGGAGTCTTTTCCTCAACACCAGCGGAATTAATGACACCTTGTCTCTGAGCTTGATATTGGCACGTCTCCGCCACACTCTGTTTATGTCTTTCAGTTTGGCTTTCAGAAGCAGATCTGTAACAGATGCGAACTGAAGAGAACCCAGGACCCTCTCCTGAGTACGGCGAGAGGCTTTCCAGCTTTTGAGGAACTGCCTGGTGGCTTTGGCTATTTCCCTCCTTTTGGCTGGCGGAAGAGATAGTTTGTGTGAGTCTAGGTCCCACTGGATACCTAGCCACTGAAATTGAGCCTCCGGAACTAGGCGGGATTTCTCCCTGTTTATCTGGAAGCCTAGGGATTCCAGGAACTCGATCACTATGGCTGTAGCTCTCTGGCATTCCTCGGCGTTGGATGCCCAAATTATCCAATCGTCCAGGTATGCGGCTAACATGATCCCCTGGGACCGTAACTGTTGAACTACCGTTTCTGCCAGCTTGGTGAAAATTCTGGGCGCTATGTTGAGCCCGAATGGCATGACTCTGAATGAATAGGCTTGATTTCCTAGTTTGAATCCTAGGTAAGGAGAGAAGTTTCAAATCGGGACGTGATGATATCGTCTGAAAGATCTATAGAGGTGGTGACGGCTCCATGGGGAAGTAGGGTCCGCACCTGCGAGATTGTAAGCATGCGAAATTTGTCGCATTGAAAGTAAAGATTGAGACGAGACAAGTCTAGATTTACTCTTTGCTGACTGGAACCTTTCTTCGGGACGCTGAACAGTCTGCCTTGAAATTTCAGGTGTCTCACTTTCTTTATAGCCCTCTTTTGCAGCAGTTCCTTTGCGAAGTCCAGGAGGGCTTTGGATGGGGGCTGATGGAACCTGACTAGTGGGGGAGGATCCTTGCTCCAACTCCACCCCAGACCTTTGGAGACTATGCTGTGGGCCCACGGGCTGAAGATCCACTGGTCTCGAAAAAGATACAGCCTCCCGCCTACCTGAGGAGGCTCATTGGGAGGGGGAGGGCTTACCTCCTCTGCTGCCCCGGCCTCCTCTTCCCCGAGAGAGGGAACGTAATGCAGCCTTACCTCTGAAGGAGGCTCTTGCTCTGCTTCCCCTTGCGTTCCGGTTAAAACCCCGAAATGACCCCTGGCCCTCATACGAGGGGTTGAAAGCCGGAGACGTGACGTAGGTTGGGGAAGCAAGGGAATGCTGAGCAGGCTGCATCAGCACGAACTGTTGAGGCTGGGCCTTGGAGGTTGAAGGCTGACCGACCTGGGAGACCGGTACAGCCTGCATTACGGTCTGGGTATGCGGCCTCTTAAATTTCCTGAACCGTTTCCATGGCCTATTATGGGATCCGGCGGACTCGGAGGCCTTCCTCTTGAAAGGAAGACCCCAGCGGGAGCGGAGACTCTGATTTGCCCTGGTTGCCTCTGCCAGGACACTGCTCACTTTGCTCTCGGGGAAGATATTGGTACCCCAGAAAGAGCTTTTCATGAGCCTTATGGTGGCATCCGCAAAGATGTGTTTGCGGCAGTTCATTCTTGCCACCACAAAGTCATAAAGATCCGCTTGAAATCCCGCCAGCAGAGATTTGGTCAGGACTTGGAAGAGAGGATCCTCAGAGTAAATCATAGCCGTTGCTTCCGTCAGGCACAGGGAATTCATAGACCGACTCAGCCTGCACCTGGCCTCGAACTCCGCCTTCAGAAGAGCCTCCGGAAGCTTGGGAAGCTGTTCGCTAAACAAAGTCGAAGCGCAGTCCGGGTCGAGTCTGCCCACCGTAAATGTGGCTGGAGCTCCTGACCAAAATTCTGAATCTCCAGGGAAGACCAGGGAAGTGGGATCTTTCTCCCGGAGCTGAGGCAGCGGCTTACCCTCTATGCATGCCTGAGAGGTCACCAAGGCTACTTTTGACATGCAGGGAGTGGGAACCTTATCCCCAAAGAGAACATAGTAAAGTTCCCTTTGAAGGGGGTCAGCTTGGTATTATCTGCCTCCCACTCCGTCAGGGTGCGCAGTAAGGCAGACTGAGCTTGGTCCCCTTGGGGACTTTGTCTGACCTAATCCATGCCTCTTCTGTCAACCTGGCATAGCCTGGGTAGGGAGGCACCAGGTCGGGTGGGAAGAACTCCAGCTCTTCCAACCTGCGAGTCCCTAAACCCTCAATAGTAAGGGTATCTTCATGCTTGGGAGCATGAAGAGCCAAACGCCGAGGGTTTCCCTTATCAAAGGGAGGAAGGGTGGAGGCATCCGGAATGGGGTGTGACTGCACCGCCCCTCCGGAGCGCACGAACCCGGAGAGCACGCTCTCCTGGTTCTGCATCCTCTCAGCTAAAGACTTCCAATGATCGTCGGAAGCCTTAAGGCCCGAGGCGAGCTGAGAAGAAAGATGGCTCAACTTATCTTCTACCTTCTTATCGAGCTTTTGCAGAAGGATTTCTGCAAAAGTCTCAGGGTCAAAAGCAGGCTGAGAGGGGGGCTCGCCTTAACTGCCCTGGATCTCGACCCCTTGACAGGGGGAGTAGCCTTACTAGTCGAAGCCACCGGACTAGACGCCCGTGACTTCGAGGGAGGTAGAGGAGTAGCCTTACGAGAACTAGAAGACTTGTAGCCCTTGGACTTCAAGGTCTTCTTCACCTTGGGGACAGCAGATCTCGACCTGTCCTCAAGGTAGGATGACTTCTGAAAACCCTGGAAGGAAGAAGTTGATGAAGAAGGAGAGTTAAAAAGGGAGCTCGCTCCCCCTGCCTCACTTACCTCCCTACCTTCTACCTGGTCCGGTTCTACGTGCATCGGCTCAAGATCGAGGTTAATGGCCGCCACTTCCTCCGTCGCCTCCCCGCACAGGTTGTCATCTTGGGAGGGTTGCGTCTCGACCCGGATCTGCTCAATTAAGGGGGCAGCTACTTCCGTTAGAACTGCAGCAGAGATCCGGGCGCCGGGGTAGAGAAGATTACAGATAAATCCTCCCAAACCCGCCGACCCAAGCCTTCAGGGTCGACATCGAAGAGTCACGGGAAGTACGGTCGGCCTGGAAGAGAACAAAGGCTTACTAAACCAGACACTAGATGTTATATTCAACAATATAAGCAATATAAGCAATGCAGTCAAGTAAGACTAAAGGCTAGCGGACTTGAAGCTTACCGACTCGTCCCATACCTGCTCATACAGAGCGTAGCATACTTCACAACCGTCCGGGTGCCAGACGACCAAATCCCCCACCCGGACTGCACAGCCGGAATGGGAATGGCAAACCACATGGCCGTAAGGTTGGTGCAAGACCGCCGTGCACCCGGTCTCCTGACAGCGTACCATCTGTAAGTGGATAGATACATGAGTATGCTAACTAAGGCGCGCTGGAGTAGAGCCGGCGGAGATAGAAGCCTTAAACTAGTGTGATGGAGCATGCTTATTGACAAAATTAGAACCTGCCGTAGTAACCCGGCTGAATAATTATAATATACAATACATGAACAGATGAGTTAAGGACCGCCGAAGTAAATCCGACGGTTACAGAACACCTTAACATAAGATCATGCAACATTTCAATTAGCAATTAACATGAAATAATAAATGAAAACAAATACTGCCGGACTCCGGCCGTGTTACATATGGTCAACTTATATATTTAAACAGCAGTACATGGCTGGTTATGATATTCCGTCCTGGATACCTCAGACATCCCGCTGCTTCAAACCTATGGTAATGGCGGAGGGGGGGGGGGGCAGAGAGTCGAACTCAAAACTGGATCAGCTCTCACACTTATGGCGGAGAACAGGTAGTGAAAAGCGCCAACTGACCGAGAACCAAACCCACCGGAGTGGTAACGGGCAAGAAAGCAACGGGAGATCCGAAAAACCCAGCGGAAAAGAACCAGTAAACGTCAAGACAGAAACCCTGGACTTGTGTACGATGCTCTAGCTAACCCGGAGGAAAGCGAACAAATGAGACACTAGCGAGATGGCGGAAACCGTAAGGCGGAGGCCAGATAGGTGGGAAACACTCATCTGGACTCCGGCCTAGACTCCCCACGGGGTGCCAGTCATAAGAGACTGACGTCCCTCACGCGGGGAGGGAGAAGATTACATGCCACACGCTAAGGAGCAGGGAGGGAATAACAAAATGGAGGGGTCGAGATAGAGCGGCCAGGTGGATGGGAAAAATCCTCCGGACACATATAGTAACTCCCCACGGGGTGCTGGTCATGGAGACCGGCTTCCCTCACACAGGGAGAAACTAAAGACACCCACCAAATGTTACAGAATCGGTAAGGAAAGCTAGGCTAACAACATGAAAAACTCGAACTACCTATGACTCCCAACCCTCCCCCAACGTCAAAACTTTTGACTGGGAGAAGGTGAAAGAGAAAGGAAGGGGTGGGGTGTGGGAGAGAAATTCCACGCGAGGTCTGGCCACCCACCAACACCGACAGACTGGGCGGATGATAGGCTACGTACTGAGGAGACCCCTTCCTATACTAACCTACCTCACGAAACCAACTGGTCTGATCAGATATACCAGAACAAAGGAAGGGGGGGAGGCGGGGTCTCCAAAGCCTAAGAACACCCTTCAAACATAACGGTACGGTCGGATGGAACCAGAAAACGAGGAACTCCCTCAACAAACCGACGCCTCCCTCCCAGCCTCAAAACAACATGGTCGGGGGAGAAGGAAGCAGAGTCACATGAAAAACGCCTAACATAAGTAGCCTAACCCCCCGATGGCAGACGAGAGGGCTAGGCCAGAACCCAACAACACTGACTAAGTACTGCTAAAAGTTAACCAAAGATATGAAACAAAATGTAAATAATATAAATATACACATAAAATTATATAAGAACTTGTGCTAAGGGTATGGCCTAACAGCTCGCGACATGCTGGAAGCGGGAATGATAACAAAAATGGCTGCCCCTGACGCGAGCCAAAGATAATTCTAATCCAAAAATATACATGTCATCCATCACTTAATATATCAGGTAAACCGTTAGCAAGACAGTACCACCTTGGAGGATACATTCTTTCAATGCGAGAGGAAAGTGCCCACGAAAAGAGAAAATAAAAGAACACAAAAACGAGAGGGAGAGCCTCCCCAAGCAGCACAATTATGTTACGATATTGGCACCACATCCCTCGCGACGAAAGAACAATCCATCCAAAAGGAACTTCCTGAAGGAGTATAATAACAGAAAATACAAAATAGATATATATATAACCCAGTGAAACACCCGCAGAAACACGCTGCTAAGGTATTCCAACAAGGCCAATATGGCCAAGGCGAGACGAACGCGGAGGAACACCTGATATATTTAACCTTGTAATATTGAATTAGAGATCAAATAAAAGCCTCTATAACTATAAAACCCCACAAGAAGATGGTACTTAACTTAGTAGCGGTGAAATCCTGAGCGGAAGACATAATGAGCCAAAAATCGGCAAGGATAACCACAAGCACAAGGAAAGGGTAACAACAATGAAGGCGTGCTAGAATGGAATGGTTCAAGATGGCGCTTGAGGCGTTGGTTGGCTGGGCGGAGAGTGTTGGCTGTAGGTCGGCTCCTCACTTTCCGGGTTTTTTGACATTGGAGATTTCTACAGAGCAGGGGCCTGTGACAGTCACATCATACACTCACCCTTATTTATACCGACATCTGTTTGATTATAGATGATCGAACTGGGGCTAGTAACCCCAGCATTCCTGATAGCTTTTTTCTCTGGTATTTTTAGCAATACTTATACCTAGAAATTAGTGCTTAATGGTAATTTCACCGGGTGACACAGATCGAGCTCAGAAATATTAATATTAAGGTAACCACAGCAAAGTATCGATAAAAGTTAAAATCCTGTGAAACCATAAAACTGCTTACTGATGCAATCACTTCATTCTCTCTCTCTCTCTCTCTCTCTCTCTCTCTCTCTCTCTCTCCTTGAATAATTCACGAATAATTTCACTTTTGGGATTTAAGTAAGGCAAACCGCCCATATCTCTCTCTCTCTCCCCGAATAATTCCACTCTTGCGGTTTAAGTAAGGCCAACCACCCATGTCTCTCTCTCTCTCTCTCTCTCTCTCTCTCTCTCTCTCTCTCTCTCTCTCTCTCTCTCTCTCTCTCTCTCTCTCTCTCTGTACTGCATATATCCTTCAAAGAAATGTGGATTACTGTGCATATAAACATAAAAATATACTAAAATCCCATCATCGGTTGTGTGACAATTTTTGTATTGCATTAGCGTAGGCTTCATGACGAGACGGTATCAGCTCGAGGGATTAGAAGTAGCCAGTAACAGAGCTCATAGCAACCCCCTCTCTCCATGACGATACGCTATTGGCCAGAAAGACTGACAGTAGCCAATAACAACTAGTAACAAACCCCTGCTCCCCCTCTCACCCTCCTTGACGACATGCTATTGGTAGGAAGGGTGGGATTTTAACCAACCGCGAAGCTTGTGCCTCATGGGCTTTGCATACAACAAAAGGAGGGTGAGTAGTATTTTCTCTCTCTCTCTCTCTCTCTCTCTCTCTCTCTCTCTCTCTCTCTCTCTCTCTCTCTCTCTCTCTCTCTGAGATAAGAGAGAGAGAGAGAGAGAGAGAATGATGGCACAAGAATTTTTTAACAAATTTGTAGGAGATGGTGAGGACTAACCACGTTTGTATGATAAGTAAATGACTTACCTAATAATAAGTGCTAATTTTCAAATAATAAGATTAAATAATAATGATAATATACTATAATGACAACATTTATGCATTTTTAAAGTAAATTATTTCAATTTTTAAGCAAAGAAACATCATACCATGTCTTTTGCCCAAAGCTTAAAGCTATGGGGGAGGGTGGAACTGTCAGATATGCCAAATTACTTGACATTTCTGACCAAGGGTAGAAGATATCTCTCTCTCTCTCTCTCTCTCTCTCTCTCTCTCTCTCTCTCTCTCTCTCTCTCTCTCTCTCTCTCTCTCTCCAAAAGGTAGAATGAGAAATGGGTAGATATATTATAAATAGATACTTAGTTCAGCCCTTCACTCTCTGAGGAAAAGATACTGCTAATTTGAGTCTCTTTACCTATGCACAGTGTGTGTGTGTTCATAGTGTTTTAAAAATGCGCAGTAAAGGTAATAGTTCATCTTTGGAAGAGAAAGAAAAAAAAATTTTGTCAGTCGCAGTAGAGAGAAATAGATTAACATTCCTTGAGAGATTAAAGGGATAAACCTCTCTCTCTCTCTCTCTCTCTCTCTCTCTCTCTCTCTCTCTCTCTCTCTCTCTCTCTCTCTCTCTCTCTCTCTCTCTCTCTCCTGTGCCAGGACAAGAATGACTGAGTGCAAGTCATAATGGTAATTCATTCTCTCTCTCTCTCTCTCTCTCTCTCTCTCTCTCTCTCTCTCTCTCTCTCTCTCTCTCTCTCTCAAGCCCTTTGTTAGCCCTTTGAACCGGTTGAGCTTCAGACTGTCGCTCGATGGACCGGAGTTCAATTCCCCCCGGCTGATGAAGAGTTAGAGGAATGTATTTCTGGTGATAGAAATTCATTTCTCGCTCTAATGTGGTTCGGATTCCACAATAAGCTGTAGGTCCCGTTGCTGAGTAACCAATTGGTTCTTAGCCACGTAAAATAAGTCTAATCCTTCGGGCCAGCCCTAGGAGAGCTGTTAATCAGCTCAGTGGTCTGGTAAAACTAAAGTATACTTACTTTCTCTCTCTCTCTCTCTCTCTCTCTCTCTCTCTCTCTCTCTCTCTCTCTCTCTCTCTCTCTCTCTCTCTCTCTCTGGCTGGAAAAGGGTGCTAATGTTTAAGATGACTTTGAAATGATATTAATAGTATATAATTTAAGCTATATTTGATGGAGGATGATACTTAAGGTAAAAATGGGGGAGCACTGTAGTTCTGTGAAATTCCAAGTCCTTTTCTGGTAGATAAGTGGTGAGGCAGTCTCTCTCTCTCTCTCTCTCTCTCTCTCTCTCTCTCTGGCTCCAGTGGCTCCAGAACAGCAAAAGGTCAAATTTTGGAGCGTTTTTTATGAAAGACTCGATAAAAATGCAGGTTATGTCATTTTCAAGATACCCAAAGGATACTCAAAAGATTAAAAGTAAGGTTTTCCTATGATTTTCGATGATTATTTCAGTTTGCGATGATTTTCGGCTTACGGACGCAGCGTCAGAACAGAACCCTTAAACTATCATCTAAAACATTTTAATATTATTTCTAAGTTATCTTAAAACATTGCCCTTAAAAATACAGGCAGTCACTAGTTAACGGCAGGGGTTCCATTCTCAGCTGAGCGCTGCTAACCAAAAATCAACGATAATAGCGCCGAAAACCCTGCTTAATGGCACCAAAATCCCTGCTTAATGGTGCTGTTAACTGGAGATCAGCACCAAAATCCCACTTAACAGTGCTGTTAACTGGAGATCGTTGCCGAAAATCCAGTTAATGACGTCGCTAGCTCAGTGTCGTAACGCCGAAATGCCATTAACCGATGCCGATGGAAAGCGGGGACTGCCTGTATATGACTTACCATTAAGTGTGAAAACTATTCAAGTTATCCTTATTTTCATGCACATCCATTTTCTTTCATACCTTCAACTATCACCCTACACAAAATACATCTTAAATTATTATCTAGAACTTAAATTATTATCTAGAACAGTTTAATATCATTTCAAAGATATCTTAGAACATTACCCTTAAAAACATATGGCTTACAGGTAAGTGTGAAAACTATTGAAGTTACCCCTATTTTCAAGTAAGCCATTTTCTTTCATACAGTACTGAAGTAGTCCTGTTTTCTCTTTACAGGACATGGGGAAACACTGCGAAGTTAAGTACTGTATAGAGTACCTTAATATTTAATGTGTTGAAAAAAGAATATATGTTATTGATAGTTTGTTGTGTTTATATTAATATTAATATTTGAAAATTTGTAAATAATTTTTTATCATACAAAGTGTGTTTAGTCATGAAACAACATGAAAATACGGTAATTAGTGAATATTTCTCAATGAAAAAATCTGCAAGTTACTGAATATTTCAGGAATAATTCAGTGATAAGGTAAACAGAAAAATCTGTGAATCCTGAACCGCGAATAGGCAGGGTTGACTGTACTCTGGATTCGGTCTGCAGACTGAACCAGTTGTATACTTGAGTGGTAGAGAAATCATGGGGAGCCTCTGGAAGTTTTTTCCCCAGGGATTGTCCGTGAATTCGGCGGTTTACGATCTCGGGAAGAAATTTAGCTTCTCTGTAGGCTGTTCCTTAACCATCGAAGCTTTTTGGGATCCTCTATAGGAAACCAAAGTCGATGGACTTGTCATGATCACCACTTGCCGAAGGGTTTTTTCTAGCCAAGTGAATTCTCTGATGTATAACCAGGACAATTCACTCAGGTTTCATGATAGTGTATAACCAGCTTTGAATTGCCAGAAGAATTCCTCAATACCTCAAGAGTCCTTTGCCGACCAAACAGATTGACCCAATGTTCGAATCCATAGCTAACCACCTCCATGCAGAGGGAACTTCCCTTTCACAGGGCAGTGACAATGGAATTGACTGTCATGGCAGCATTCCATACAGTCCCCTGGATGGATCTTGGTTCCATTACGTGGCCAAGATCATTACTTCTTCCTTTTCAGTCTCTCTTAGTTCAGGAAAGGACGTTGCATTCAGGAGACTGATGTTGCCTGGAGGTAGACCCTACTACCTAGCTCACCAGACAGCTAACTTGTGTGTGAATCTGGCGCCAGGAGGAGAGACACTGTCTTGACTTGGATTACCAGGTTCGTTGATTAAGAGTCGGCACTGGTTCTCATGAATGAACTGATACTAGGTTCCACTTCCCTCTGGCTAGTGGTAGAAGTTGACGCCTTGGGTGACAGAGGTAGGGTCATGGATTGATCTCCGTGTTCGCTGGCAGTGGCCAAGACCTCCAGGTCTTCACATGATTTTACAGCTCTGCCTTCGGGCCAGGCTGTTTCTTCCTCTCCAGTTCTGAGGAAGCCCCAGGCTTGTAAGGGCCTGTGAAGGTACACCCAGTCTTCTTCTACCCTACCAGAAAGGGGTGCAGCAGTTCTCCTTTTAGTCCTCTGTCCACCCTGGGAAGGGGGAAAGGGGAAGGATGTTAGGGGGAGCGTTCTTTTCCACCTTTTGCTATTGAAGAGGCGTTAACTGACAAGTCATGAAGCAACATGGCACCGTATGGGGTGGAAACCTTCGAGTTCCCACCACCCCTCTCCAGTGTGTGGTCCACTTCCAGATTTCAGTTCCTGGCTCTTTCTCAACCTCGCCCACTTTGGAAGAGGTGAAGGAGTTATTAGGATGCATATTTTCAAATATATATCCACCTTGATCTGGGGAGAAGAGATGGCTTCTCTAATTTGCCAGGACTTGGCAGTGTCATTCAAGTTTGAGAAGCCTGATCTCAAACTTGAGTAGAACACTTAGTGTTCGGACATAATGGTGTTATAGTCTTAGCCTCATATCAGCAGATTCAGAGAAGAGTACAGTTGTTCCTGTCTTTACAGGAACAACCAGCTTGACAGTGCCAAGTTGTCCTTGTTTACCTGTTGCCCTTGGGGCAGCTGGGTCCTCATGAGTGGCTTCACCATTGTTCCCTTCAGTGAAGGATGCAGGAGTTTTAGTCTCCAATAAGGGACTCCCCTATTCCTTTCCATTCCTCCCAGGAAGGAATTGAATCCAGAATTAGCTTGGTGGCTAGATGTTAGGAACCTCATTGGAGTGTGTCTTCACACTCGCACTCTGGTTCTCAGGTGCATCGACCGAGGGACGAGGCACATACCGGGAAGAGTTGCTGCTTTCAGGTGAGTGGAACCAGAACGGCAAACACCACCATATCAATATCCTGGAACTCATTCCACTTCCATGGTTGTTGGTAGAAACATATCCCAACACCCATGGAACAGTCTTGAGGCCTTGGAAGGGGCAAAGGGATCTCTTAATTGCTCTCTCCTGTCAATGGGTACAGGACCATTCTATGGGACTCTTTGGACCCCCGTGCTGCGGGAGCAACAGAGGCAAAGGTCTCCATGAGCACCCATGCCTCTGACACAGGTCCCTGGAATCACCTTCCTAGACCAATGGAGAACCTTCCACCACTGCGCAGAGCTCCTCAGACCCCCATGTATCAGTAGCAACTGTTGCACGGGGTTCCACAGAGCCCCATGCCATGGGAATTACTGGTGCACGAGTTCCATGGGCACATGGGTCACCAGAGGTACACGGTTCTCCACAGACACCTGTGTCACCAGAGGTGCATAGGGTTCCAGTAGATCCCTGTGTCACCAATATCAACCCCAAGAAATTTTTTTTACCCCAGGTAGGTAAGGTTCTTCCGCTGCTGCCCAGAGTCCCAGGACCCCCATGGCACTGGTAAAGTCCCCTGGTCTATGGAACAGGGCCTGACCTACAAGAGAGAGTGAAGGCCCAGCGCATAGGTGTAACCTCACCCCCCTGCACATTCTCATACAGGAACGGTGCCAGCGTCCCAGAAAGGTGTTGCAGAACCACAGGTAAGCTCACCTGGAGAAGGAGGTCTCCTGCTTAGTCTCCTTTGTCTGTAGAGGCCTCAGCCTCAAGGAAAACTACAGCACTCTAGGAGATGAGGTTCTGTCGCACTTGAGTTTGTCCCGGAACTTGTAGCAAAGACTTTGGAGTCATGTTCAGTCCCATCTAAGAACTGGTTGGTAGTGATCGTAACAAGATAATACTGTGTCCAGTTAGAGTGCTGTGGTACTATCTTCAGAGGACTCGACACCTCAGGCCTGAGTGTTGACAACTCTTTTTAGTACCGGCTCAGCTAAGAAAGAAGTGTTCAAGAACACGATTTCTTTCTAGCTTCATGAGGCTATCAACGTGCAGATTCTGCATCCACCATGTAGCCAGGAGTTCGTTCCAAGGACCTCATGAGGATAGGGACAATAGCCCATCCCTCGCATTCCAGAAGGCTACATTAGTCTATCCAGAAGACTACAGCAGTCTGTCCCTCACATTCCAGAAATGTACAACCCTCTAGGAGAAGAGGTTCTGTCGTGCTTGAGTTTGTCCCGGAACTCGTAGCAAAGACTTTGGAGTCACGTTCAGTCCAACTAAGAACTGGTTGGTAGTGATTGTAACAAGATAATACAGTGTCCAGTTAGAGTGCTACGGTACTATCTTCAGAGGACTCGATGGCCTGAGTGTCCACGATTCGTTTTAGTACTGGCTCAGCTAAGAAAGAGTTGTTCAAGAACATGATTTCTTTCTAGCTTCACGAGGCTATCAACGAGCAGACTCTACACCCACCATGTAGCCAGGAGTTCATTCCAAGGACCTCACAATGATAGGGACATTAGTCCGTCCCTCGCATTCCAGGAAAACCTGTTGGTTCTGCCGGTATTAAGACAGAAAGTGGTCTAGGCTGTCCACTCTCATGTCTTTCTACCTTCAGGATGTAGCCCACAGGGCCTGGGACTCCTTTTTACCTGGGTCCTGTTGTGTCTGCTCAACAAGTTGTGTAGCTCACCCAGCTCCCATAGTGGACAGGATGCATCTCACCTAAGGTGTTCAATGGCAAAGAGTGAATGTGAGTTGGGCGACTGGCCCCCTCCCTTCTCTTTTTTATCTTTCTTCTCTCGTAGAGAGAGATGAGTAGCCATCTGTCACATGCTGGTCTGGCGGGCCATGCAGGTGAGCCTACATAACTTAGTACACTGTCTGTAATGTTAGATAGATTAATAGATGCAAGTCCTCCCCTCTCTAGCAAGGGGAGAGAGGGCTTGTCAATAAAACAACCTGTAGGTCATCTCTAGTTTTATTGCCTCCAACGCTCTGGGTTCATCCAATCCTTTTCCAAAGCAATGTTGCTACACACACACATTAGTTCGAAAGGTCCAGAAGTCTGACAGTTGAACACACAGTTCACACTTTTCTTCAACACATCAGAGGCATGGTCTCCTTCCTTTGCTCTTACATGACCAGGAAGGAGGCCCAGGTGAGGCAAACTACCAGTCAGTTTAGAAGCTTACTCAGAATCCTCCCACCAAGAAGTAATAAGTCTTCCCATGTAAAGACCGATGGTTTGTATTACTGTGTAGGAACAAATGAAAATTTTTTAAGTAATTTGTATTTTTCCTAACTATACAAATCTGAGGTCTTTACATTTTTACTGCCCACCTCAAGCCACACCTCATTCTGCTCCCTTGGACAAAAGGCAAAGTGAATGCATACCAACTGAGTGGGCAGGACTCCCACCCATAGTCAGTAGTTAACTACATACTTTACCACATTGTTCAAAGTTTGGCATGTTCAAAGGTAAGTGGCCAGTCTCCAGCTGCACTGAAGTATATTCATATGTAAAGACCTCAGATTTGTATAGTTAGGAAAAATACAAATTGCTTTAAAAATTTGTCATATTTGTCAACTTGTGTCACTATATGTATACCCTTTACTATATATTTTTTGACGACCTTTGCCCACTACTTACTAATATCCTCCCTTGCAAAACTGCTGAACTCCACTACAGTACTCTCCCTCCTCTCAATACACTGGCCCCATGTTGGGCACCAAGTATGCCATAGTTTTACTGTATATCCTCTTGGGAACAGTGTTAATTAATTGATAGGTGTGGAGCAAGAGCAATTGTTCATTTCAACAATCTCAGGGAATAAGTCAAACAAGTACAGGTCGACCATCACTAATCTGGCATCACTGGGACCTGCAGGGCGTCGGATTAGTGATTTTGCCAGATTACAGACTTGCTGGGTTGGAATACACTTAATCCAACAAAACCATCTCATCCTACCTTTAACATACTCTCTAAGTCAGTACAAGTTGGGCAATAAGGAAGGAAGAAAAACATTAAATGGAAATCAAGTGAAATTTTACTGAAGCACAGGCAAAATATATGGTACAGGTAATTCTGTTGACTTCCACAAGAAAGTTCATCACTGCTGCTTCCAAAGTGAAGAGTGGAATTTGTACCTAAGCACATTTACATGTCTTGAGGTGAAGGGCGGTCAGGATTCCCATCTTCATCTTGGAAATTTTTTTTTATATATTTTACACTATTCTCATCTATGTCTTTACTGCATTTTTAGATTTTCAAATTTTTACAAACCAAAAGTTAACCACAATGTGTGCTTAGGTTAGGTACGAAAGCACACGCTCATTCGCTGGCATCGGAGAACTTCCTACAGCTTGTTTTGGTTCATGTTATCATGCTTTTTCTTATATATTTTGTGCTATTATGGTAGTTAGAAACTATTCTTAGTGATTTTAGTTTAGTATCAGAGGCATACCATAATAAATTAGAAGTTTGTGAAAGGATAAAAGTAGTGCACATGTGAAATATGGAAGAAAATTAGAAAGCTTATTTTAGAAAGGATGAAAGTAGTACAGTTGACTCCCTCTTATTGCAGTTCAGTATTCATGGCTTCAGTTAATCACTGATTTTTCTGTGGAAGGTATCTCCAAATATATAGCGGAAAATTCACTAATTAGCAGATTTGTTTTAGAGCAATATTCACTAAAATTACTCCCCTCAACTTGGAACCACCTTGACGTGGTGAGGGGGCTCTTGAACCCCAGGAATCTGTTCCCGGGTTTAAGTCCAAGAGTCCCATATGGCATTATATATTTGTTTGGATTAAATTGTGGAATTTTCCTCTGTTACTAAAATTTACTAGACCTGATAAATAGGAAAAGATATCATAGCTGGGAATGGGTTTATATCCGAAGCTAAATAGTGAGAACTGTGGTAGGACCATCAACTGCCCAGTAATGTTCAGACCTGAGAGTTATCAGATTGATAGCTCAAAGGCAGAACTATAAAGAATTCTTTAGGGCTAGGCCACGGATTCCAGGGGGGTCTGGTTCTAGGGATAGGACTGTTGGCATTCTATCCGGTTTGCCCATGATATGATTAGGGTGAGGACGATTGTATTCTTGAAATACTCTCAGTCCTAGCAAGCAGGTTTGGCTTACACTTGGGCCACTCTAATCATGTTGTGCCATCCCTTATGGGGTAGGGTAGGGACGCGGACATTTGGGAGTCTGTTCTCACTTGTGCCATTGGCGGAAGAATAAACCCCATGAAAAGCTGATGGTATCTTTTTAAGGTTTTCAGGTTTATTTTTTTTTCTAATTTACTTTAATCTTAATGCTCAGTTGTATTAAAGATTTAAGTACCCCTGGACCCTTTGATGGTAGCGACTCGGCACAGTTAACAACCGCAGGAACCTCCTCTGACCTCTCTGGAAAAATCAGGAAAAAATACGAACGTAATTACACTGGAGCCCTGTGCTCCAATGAAAAACAAACCAAAAAAAAAAAACAAATATCTTGACCCAACATTGACCCACTTTGACTCCCTCTTTGGGACTGGAAGTTGGTCAAGATTCCTGATCTTAGAAACAGAAAAAAATATCGTCATTGAAATTAGAAAACTTCCTATTAAATCGACATTCAACTACTGAAATGTCATTCAAACAAGTAAAAGAACAGATGTGATTGATAGAAACCACTACAAGAAATCAATCAGAAAATTACTTAAATATAAAAAATATTGACAGTGTAAAAGTACATATTAAAAAACATGACAATATGAACAGTGTACAGGGTACCATAGTACTCCCGGATAATGATGAACCAATAGAAAAGAAAATATTGCTAGACTCCCTTAAAAAAAAGTACAACAATGTACAAGATTGTGAAATATACAGCATAGCTAGCAGACGGAGTAATGAAAAAACACTAAGAATAGCAAAGATAAAATTTGAAGGCCATGAATTACCCTTAAAAATAAAAATCTTGGGCCAAAGCAGAGAACTGAGACCGTATGTCCCAAAACCACTACAGTGCCAAAACTCTAGTATGTATGGACATACAAGGAAAAATTGCCGTAATACTTATGTATGTGCATACTGTGGATCTGACAAACATGCTACACAGTGGAGGTGGGGTGAACCAAAATGCGTGAACTGTGGACAAAATCACCATGCAAGATCTAAGGAGTGTATGTATTATATATACAATACGGAATTGAAATTACTTATGGAAAGGACAGGAATGCCTATAAAAGAGGCCAAATTAGAATTAAAAGTTAGAGGAATGCATGATCCTGCTAAGAAACAAATTTTTTCTGCAGTAATAAGATCAAACAATGAAACAAAAATGGAAATAAATAAGAGTAACAAAACCCTGATAGATCAGTCTCGAAGAAAAATAACCACTTTGCAAGAAGAAACTAATATAGCAAAGGACCAAGAAATGTATACAAATCTTTGCTCAAATTCATTTGAGATATTAAGAGAAATAGAATCACTAGAAGACAATACAAGCACCACAGAAATATTAAAAGATAGCTATGATGAATTAGAAACTAAAGAAAAAAAGAGGCCTTTAGAGAGAACTCCACCCAAGACCAACAAAAAACCAACTATTAAAATAAAGGCAGGAGACCCTAAGAAAGAACATAAGCCAAAAAAATAGGAATATACCTTTGTCTCCTAAAGTAATAATAAAACCAATGGAAACGGATACCCAGAACATCAAAGAAATAGCAGAGGAACAAACCATTGACAAGAATGCTTATGTGATGGGAGAAGAGATTCTTCCATCACCAACAATAGGTGCAGCAAGAGTAAATGAAAAAACGACACACGAAAATACGTGGATGTAATGAATGTTTCATTGAACTGTGCAACAAAAATGAAAGCATAACAAAGGACAGTTTAACAAACACTATGCAAAATTTTATAAGATACAGAAATAAAGAAACTACTAGTTTGGACACTCACAAAAAGGGCTGTAAGTGCATTGGACACATAATGTCTTATAAAGAAAAACAAATAAATATTGTGAATAGGATTTTAGAAAAAATGCAAATTGATGATCCACAAAACGAAGATAACACTTGAACACACTAACGTTATACTTTCAATAATTATATTATACAATGGAACGTAAATGGTCTACAGACCAGATTACATTTGGGAGAAATACAACAATTACTAAAGGAATATGAGCCAATGATAATATGTTTACAACATGTCAACAAAACAATATCAACAATAGGTAAATATACTTTAGTGTCTACATCTAGGGAAGAAGAAGGAAATTTAGGTACTGCTATACGAGTATATGTACATAACAAAGTATGTTATGACAGAGTACCTGTAAATTTTACTGACTTGCAAATATCAAGTATTAAAATAGGAATAAAAAACGATATTTACATAATTTATAACATATAGCCAACCTAATAAAAGTTATGACATTGATAAACTTTAAGATTTACTTAACAGTACCAAAGAACCTACATTAATAGTAGGTGATTTTAACGCTCACAACCCAATATGGGACTGTCATTGTACAAACTCAGATAGAACAGGTAGTAAAATAGAAGAGTTCATGGATTCCGACATGTGCTGTATAAATGATGATGAAATTAGCACATATTTTTCAAAAACACATGGAACATTTTCCTCAGTAGACTTAACTTTATGTACAATAAGCATAGTTGACAGATTGGATTGGAATACAGTTGATAACTTGCACACCAGTGATCATTTCCCAATATTAATTTCCGTATTGCAGAATAATCCTGCAAAACATGTCCCTCACTATAACATTTATAAAGCAGATTGGGAGCGATATGAAATGTACACTAAAAAATCTCACCCTTTGAATATTTAAAAGATCATAATGAAACTAATAAATTTCTTGTTGATTTCATTAAAAATGCTGCTGATAAAGCAATACCAAAGTCAAAACCCCATCCAACAAAACACAAAGTTCCCTGGTGGTCTGATGAGTTAACAGAATTAATAAATATAAAACACTCAATAGGGAGATGATTAGATAATTGAATAGAAAGTTCAATAAAATGAATAAAAAATTACCGATATTAGAAAGAATGTTACAAAAAATTACTGTATTATTACTAGAAATTGATACATTAAAACCTGTATACAATAAAATATCTGCAAAATTTAAAAAAGAAGTAATTCAAGGAAGAATCGTTTCATGGAGGAAATACGTATCAGATCTCTCTAATAATATTCCCATACAAAAAATTTGGGAAAAATTCAGGAAAATAAATGGTACCCATGTCAAACTACCTAGACATGCCATATTAAAGGATGGAAAAAGAACACTTGATCCAAAAGAAATAAGTAATATAATGGGAGAAAATTTAGCAAATGTAAGTAGTGATAAGAATTTAGATGAACACTTCCGCACGAAAAAAAAAAAAAAAAATAGAATTAACAACAATAAATTTTGAAACAATAGAAGATATATATTATAATAGAAAATTTAGTATGTCAGAGTTGGAATATGCTCTCTGGAACAGCAATAAATCTGCTCCTGGAGATGATAATATTTTTGAAATGATCTGCCACTTAGCACCTTTGTCAAAGTCATACTTATTAGAGTTTTATAATCATTTATGGCTTCAAAATTTATTTCCAGATGAATGGTGTAAAGCTATAATAATTCCTATCCCCAAACCTGGAGAGGAATCCCAGTAATGTAAATAATTACAGACCAATTTCTTTAACAAGCTGCTTATGCAAATTGTTAGAGAAAATGGTAAATGCTCGACTAACATGGCACATTCGAGAAAATAAAATTTTAACTCCCACCCAGTTTGAGTCACAGTGTAACAGATCTACATTGGATTCTCTTTGTAACTTAGAAGACCATATATGTAGAGGTTTTGAACGAAAACAAATTACTGTAGCTGCCTTTTTTTGAAATTGAAAAAGCATACAATACTACATGGAGGTATGCTATATTAAAAACTTTACAAAACAACAACATCTGTGGACATTTACCTAGGTTTATACAGAACTTTTTGACAAATCGCAATTTTCAGGTGAGAATTGATGATGATCTGTCTAGAACATTTCCACTTGAAAATGGTGTTCCACAGGGAAGCGTCCTTAGTGGCACACTTTATTTCAGCAATTAATGGTATCAGTAAAAATCTACATATTGGCATTAAAAGTAACCTGTACATGGATGATTTTGCCATATATTTATTCAGCATCCCGAATAAAACATGCAGAACGAATCATTAATAAAAGCATAGTAAAAATAGATGAATGGGCCTCATTTGTAGGCTTTAAATTTTCCATAGATAAAACTCAAGTAATCATGTATTATAAAAATAAAAAGTGGAAAAAAGGTGAAGAAAATCAGAAACCATAGTATACCAATTGGCCAAACAGCAAAATTTTTGGGATTAGTATTTGATACCCATTTGTAAAATCTGAAAGTAAAAGAGCATTAAATCTAATTAGAAAACTGTCGAACACTACTTGGGGAGCCGATAGACACACCCTTACTGTACTGTATAAAGCAACAGTTCTGTCCATCATTGATTATGGAAGCGAAGTATATGGCTCACCACCTGACGCAGTGCTGAAAATGTTAGACCCTGTTCACAACGAAGGCCTTAGAATATGCTCAGGAGCCTTTAGATCATCACCAAAATCATCGTTACAAGTTGAAAGTGGTGAACTGCCTTTGTCTCTCCATAGAGAACTAGTAACAATGAAAAGTGCTTTAAGAATTCAAACTAGTGATTCTCCAACCAGAAAATTATTTGAATTAAGAGACGTATTTATAAACAACCATCCACCACCTTTCCCAATTAGAGCTAGAAGATTGTTTTGAGTCGCTGAATATAAATATACAAGTGCCTTTAATAGTAAAATCACCTCCTCCCTGGACAATGAATAAAATGAGAATCTGCACACACCTCAAGTATTTATCAAAAAGTAATTCATATACACCAGAACACCATAGACAACATACAATAGAGCATATAAGCCGAAAAGGTCCACATTACACAATATATACAGATGGATCTAAATCAGAACACGGAGTAGGATATGCTGCAGTGTCCCAAGACAAAACTTATCAGTTCTCTCTTCCTAATAATGCTTTTGTATTTACAGCAGAATTGTATGGAATTGCATCAGCTATAAAAATAATTAAGGAATCATCATTCAATAATTTTGTGATTTTCAGTGACTTGAGAACGCTATAGAAGCTATTCGGAGTTACAAATAAAAAAATAATGTAGTACAACAAATTAAATTATATCTCCATAAATTATATAATAATGGAAAAGATGTAGAAATATGTTGGATCCCTGCCCATGTAGGGATCAAAGGAAATGAAGATGCAGACAAAGCAGCTAAAGCAGCAACTCACATGACTAGATCAAATGTGAATATCCCTGTTACTGATTATGCAACTCACATAAAAATGGGTATCATAAATAAATGGCAATATATATGGAATGAAGAACCTGAAAGTAATAAATTGAAAGAAATAGAACCTAATGTTAAAAAATGGAGTTCATCATATCAGAGAGAGAGAGACACGCAAAAGTAATTTTAATCCGTCTCAGAATAGGCCATACTCGTCTGACACATGGGCACTTAATGAGCAACCCACATGGCCCAGCTCCCGAGTGCTCAGAATTCAGAGTAATAATAACAATGAGACATGTGTTGTATGAGTGTCCAAAGTATGACCAACAACGAATGTCAACTTTTGGAAATAGATTAGTGAAAGAAATTTTGTCAGAATCTTTTACATTTTCAGTCGTTCCAATTTTGATGTTCTTGAAGAACTGTAATTTAATTAATAAAATATAAAAATAAGTAAATAATAAAAGCACAAAAACCCTTTTAACACTTGTTGAATTTAAAAAAAAAGGCAAAATTTAAAAATTTTGCTTAATTTATATTCTGAATTTTAATACGCTGTTTTGTATGTATGTAAGGAAGTCTGAGTAAATGTATTTATTGTATGAGAAGATGTGCCTATGTGCAGTTTTTAATTTCATTTTAATTCATTCATCATTGTATCAAATAATCTACTAGGTCCTAGCGCTTGACTTCAGGCCTGGACCTAGTATTTTAATCAAATCCTTCGGGCCTGCCCTATGAGAACTGAAAGTCAGCTCAGTGGTCTGGTTAAACTACTTTAATAATAATTCGCTAATTACTGTATTTTCATGTTATTCTCGTGACTAAATAAACTTTTATAATAAAATGATTTACTAATTTTCAAATATTAATATTAATGTCAACACAGCAAACTGTCAGTTTATTAAGGAAAATAAAGTAAATTAGGTAAGATTTTAGCACAGTTCTTTGCTTTTCCCAAGCTTTACAGTTATGAAGCCTCCCACTTAGGGGGAGGCATGTAGGCCTAACTGTCAATCATCTTGACACATTGACTGTGTGAAGGGTAGCACCTGGGCAAACAGACTCAGACACTCTCTCTCTCTCTCTCTCTCTCTCTCTCTCTCTCTCTCTCTCTCTCTCTCTCTCTCTCTCTCTCTCTCTCTCTCTCTGCCAAAGGATACTAGTAGAATGTGAGAGATGGATAGATAGATAGAAAGGGAGAGTGGTTGATAGAAAGTTACAGCCACGAAGGAAAAGTGAAACAAGTGAGATGGGAAGTACTTTTGTCTTTTTACCAAGACATGGTCACAGCAACTAAAGGTATACAAAGACAATGGCGCATACATTTATGGTGGGTATAAGTCCTATGTTGATGATATTTTAGCCATTATACCCAAAGATTTGGATGTAAATAACATATTGGCTCAACTAAATAATCAAGTCCCTTCTTTTAAATTTACAGTTGAGTTAGAGAAAGACGAATGTTTATCTTTTTTGGACATTTATATTAAAAGGGAACGTTTTAATTGTAAATTTGGTATGTATAGGAAAAAAATAATTTGACATATGTACACTTATTCAGGGCATAATATTAATATAAAAATTTCAGTTTTTTCGGCCATGTTTCTTCGAGCCTTGTGAATAGTCAATCCTGAGTTTTTTAGATCAAGAGTTCAAAAACATCAGAAAAATAGGATGAGATATATGCTATCCAACCGACATCATAGATATTTGTTACAATAAAGCTATAAAGACTTTCTACGAAAAATCAGAAAGAAAAATAAAAGGTGTCCTCAAACATTTTGTTTGCCACATTTTATGGGATTTGAAGCTGTAAAACCTTTTTTAAAACTATTTAATACAAATGTGTCCTTCACATATAATAATATAAAAAAACATGCTTATAGAAAATAGCTCCCAAAAAGATAGCAATATTGTATACAAAGTTCTTGTATGGATATAATATTATGAAGTATTGAAACTACTTCCAGGAACTTGTTGGAATCTGCTATGATTCAGTTGACCTTCGAGAAGAATCTTAATTTAAGCCATGTGTTCCAGAAGGATTTGAAAGATAGAATAAGGAGGGTTACAATAGGTAGATTTCGATGTTAATCCGTTGACTGTTCTGTGACCTTCCAGTCTTGGGATTTATACCCACCTTATATATATGCTCTTGTCTCTTTATATCTTTAGTTGCTGTGACCATGACTTGGTAATAAGATGAAAGCACTTAACATCTTAATTGTTTCACTTTTCCTTCGTGGCTGTAACTTTGTTCGTATATTCATCACGTTTTTACCTTTTTGTGTTCTCATAATTTGCGGATTTCTCTATGGAACATACACACATTATTTGTAGTAAATTCGCTTATTCACTGTATTTTTCACTGAGAAATATTCACTAATTACTGTATTTTCATATAATTTTCATTACTAAATGCACTTTTTGTGATAAAACTATTAAAATACTCAGGTACCCAGGTAGTGCTTGAGTTACAATAATTTGCTTTATGATAATTCGATTTTGCGATGGGGTAAGTAATTAATACAATACGACAATATTTATAAAATATTTTTAAATTTCGCTCAGGTGCAGGCAGCAGCGTACAATCAGGCAGCGAGAGAGACCAAATTGCAATATACCAACTTCTTCTCCTCCATCTCTTTATCACATCTAATGGTTAAAAAAAAGTAAAAGAGAATGATAAAAGTATTGTTAGTAATGTTATACTCTTGCGTAAATGCTTACAGCCACAAACAACTGAACGAGAAACTGTTGTTTTGCTTATAGCCAAATCGGATAGTAACAGCCATTTTGCTTGTACAGTATTTCAACCATCGTACGGTAGTAAACAATTACCGTAGTTATGTTACAAATAATGTTGAGTAGAATACGACTGATATGTTTTTACATTATACCCTTATTTGGTATGTGGACAAAAGATCGGCAAGGAAATGTACTACTAAATTTAAGCTGCAAGTTGTAGCTGAAGCTGAGAAAACAATGTTCAAGCTGTTAATGACTATATCGTGCATTGGCAACATGGATGAAACTCGACCATTATTAAAATTGGAGAGAAAGTATTTTAATCAAAACTACTGGGCATGAAAGAACACATTACTGCTGTTTTTAAGCCAATAAACGATATATACGTAAACCTCATATTATGATGAAATCAAGTGAAAAGAGCGAATGAAATCTTTATTTTTTTTACACAAAACAAACATGCCCCCAAACGACCAACGTCATCTGTTCACGAAAAATAGATAAATTAATTTCACAATGAGGCCTATTTAGGTTATGTTTCGACTTGAAAACACTTCGTATAACAAAAAATAACCTTGCCCCATGTAAATTAAGTATCTAGAGATTCATTTACGTTAACTAGAAGTAAGAAAAGTGCTCTGAACTGAGTTACATACGGTGAAGTAAACTTACAGCGTAATCGATTTCCAAACCAAAACATTGATCGCTATGTATAATACAAAAGCAGTATTAGAATATATATACAATATTATTGGATACAGTGAAGTAAAGCATAACATTTTAAAAGATATATTGAAAAGATGCAGATTCGTTATGTAGATGTTTGTATAATACAATATTAATATGTGAATATAGAGTACAGTATACTGTAATGTAGGCTAGGCCACCGTATATGTATACGATATACCATAGTGTAGGCTAAGCTAATTCTTGCTTGTAATTCAATTTCTCTTTGTACTGAATTATCATGAGTCACTCTGCATGAACCTCCAGAATTAGCTGATATTAATAATTACTATACTGTGTATGTATAGAGTATACTGTACAGTACTTTATAGTGTAGGCTAGGCTATATTCGAGATACGTTTTTTCTAACAAACGATTGGTTTTTTGGAACCTAACCCCATCGTAAGTAGGATAATACCTGTATAAGCATTTTTAGTTATTTTTGTGTTTGAACTATCGAAATAGGCAGTTATAAGTGTTTTTAGGAGGGTTTTAATTATTCACGGATTTTAGCTATTTGCCGGGAGTTGTGGTACGCATTGTACAGTAAACCCCGTATTTGCGGGGGATGAGTACCACAACCCCCGCAAATAGCAAAAATCCGCGAATACTTGAAACCCTTCTAAAAACACTTACAGTAGATCTGCCTATTTCGATAGTTCAAATGCAAAAATAACTAAAAATGCTTATACAGGTATTATCCTACTTACGACGAGGTTTGGTTCCAAAAAACCAGTTGTTTCTTGGAAAAAACATATCACAAAAAACCGGGCTGCCAATAACCGAGCTGCCGATAACCAGGGACTGCCTACAGTATTAGTAAACATTAAACTAAATCAATCATGAAAAAAGAGGGAAAACTCCCTCTCAAAGAATATGAGCTACAAGCCAATCAGCAAGTAGCAAACCTGGCACCCTGCGATGTGATTGACTACTTCCAACCCTTCCAGTCAATAGTGTGTCGTGCTAGAAGCTGTGGCGGAATTTCAACCCACAAACAAACCAACACACAACACTCACCCTGATCCTCGGTTGCTGGAGACGGACCAAAGGTCCACGGTCGCCAATCACAGCATACAACCACAAAACAAAAACTTAAACCGACCCTCCACCAACAACGAACAAACAAAAAAAAGAAGAGACACATGAACCATTAATGTTGGTACCAAAAAAAACAGACGAACTCCCCGTTCACTTTCAAGGTTGGACCTCAACTGCCCAAGACTTCCCCAAAACCGAAAACACTCCTGACAGACAGCGCCGTAAACGAACTCCAACAATCGAACCACTCACAACGACAATTACTCTCTCTCTCTCTCTCTCTCTCTCTCTCTCTCTCTCTCTCTCTCTCTCTCTCTCTCTCTCTCACAAAACGTTGGGAAATGCTAGATACAAACAAATTTATTCATCCCTCTATAATTCTCCCCCCTTTTTAGCATTTCCCAACCAACACCTTTCACACTGCATTCAAATCGCCTTACGCAACACCCACGGATGCTCACTAGCAGGTCCTCTAGATCGCGTTCGCGGGCACGCAATCATTCTCTCAGAATCACTCTCTCTTCCCGCAACATTCAAATTCACATCTTCTCCTCCATTCTCTCTCAGATTCATGCTATCTTCTTCACTATTACCACTCTCAATTTCATCCACAATCTCATCTATACCCTCTAACTCGTTCCCAAATACCTCCCCCAATTCTTCAACTAACCCATCCCATTCGCTCATTGACCTTTCCAATTCTTGCAACGATTCATTCATGCTTTCAATCACTCGTCTATCACTGCTATGCTCTCTTACTCTTACACTTTGCTCACCTCCAACTGTTCACTCACCCCTACACGTTCAGTCAACTCAGTTATATCAAACCCGCATATGCTATAATTCTATTCATACCATCCCATTCATCCGTATTACACGCTTTATCACTCATTTTCACTTTGGCACTCACACCCTATCACACAACTTACGATCACTCCGTTCACTTACGTTCTTCCCTTTCTTACGTTTTCTACCATACTCTATCAAAACAAATTGCTGATCCTCATGCAACAACCCCTCACGTACATGCATCACACGCACCGCTTGCATCCTGGAGGACCCACCCATTTGAACCCCCTTCACACTCAGTTTCCCGACCGCTGTCACAGTCACCCTCTTCCGTCTACATACACTTGATACATGCCCTTCCATTCCACATTCGACACACTTCGCTCTCGGTTCTGAACACATTCTCTCATAATGCCCATTCTTACCACAGTTGCCACATATTACATTCACTGGGTACCCCAAACCATTAGCAATATGACCCACCTGTCCGCACCTGTAGCATTTAACCCCTATCTTTCGTTACACTCACTTACCAAATGTCCCGATTGCCCACACCAAACATGCTCCTAAAGCCCACCTACACTCATTCTTTGTATGTCCTTCCTTTCCACATCTAAACACTTTGCTCAACTTCCACTCACCGACCTTCCCCTTTGTACACTACTATCCCTAACCCGTCCAACCCGTTGTTCCCTTACAACCCCACCATTCATCCTCACTGGCACCTCCACATTACTTGCTCTTACACTCCTATCTATTACACTATCGGCCATTCTCATTGGGCCCCTCAACACTGCATCCCTAAAGCTTCCAAACTCTGGCACTCTCTCATCTACCCCAGCCCTTACACTTACACTTCTGCTCTCTTTTATAACCCTGTCAAGCTCATAATCTACAATTTCCAAAATTTCTCCCCAAGTCAACCTTTCACTCGTCCATCTTTTCTTCTCCTTCCGCTTCAAGTTCACAAATTCTCTAACTCCATCTGGCACTGTCCCTAACAACTTCCGTACTAACTCCTTACATTCATCTATCCCATCATCCCCAAACTTCTTCCTTGCCAACGTCTCCAGCCTACAAGCATACAGTGACAAGGTTTCCCCAGCTTTCATTCTTGCCTCATCAAATTCATTCTTCTTCTTATACTTAACACTCGCTTTCATACGCCTCGCTTGCTCAACTAGTCTAGCTTTCACCTTGTCATATTCAACATCTCCCACACTCATAATAATCCTATACATATCAAGCAAAAACCCAGTCAAATATTCTCCTAACAATTGTGCCCACACTCTCTTACTCTCCCCATACTTATCCTGACAAAACCTTTCATACTCCCTAAAGAAATCATGCACATCTCTACTTCCATACTCATTATACCTTTCACACCTGGGTACCTCCCTCACATACATAGCCTTTCTCACTTCTTTCTCACTTTCACTCTCACTTTCGCTACTTACACTCTGTCCTTTCATACCCTCTCCCGAATACAAAGAGTCCACTTCCGCACTTACATTCATCTTACTCATTACACTCTTCTTCTTCCTCTTTTTATCCACTTTTATCCATTCACCTCCATCCACCTCACTATCACTAGTATCTTCACCCTCTCCCTTCTTTCCTATCTTTCCCACTTCCTTGCCCTTCTTACCAGTTTCCTTTCCTTTTCCCTTCTTCCTTTTTTCTTCCCCTGACTTATCCTTACTTTCCCTCTGTTCCTTCCCTTGCTTTTCATTCCCCTTTTCCTTACCCTGCCTCTCATTCTCTCGTTTCTTACTTCCTGTTTCCACATCACTTTCATCACTCACGCTTCCATTCACTTCTTCCTCCTTTTCTATCTCTCTTACCCCTTCATGCGTTCCAGAGGACCTGCCTCCAACAGCCCCTTCTCCAAAAACACCCTTGAACATACCTTTCACCATTTCTTCCACACTTTTCATCATTCCCTCCAACTTTTTATCCATCCTCTCTACCATCCTGTCTTCCATTCTCTCTTCTGAATCTTTCGTCTCCCCTTTCATTTCTTCTTTTGCACTCCTTAGCATTCCCCCCATCTCCTCCAACTGACTCCTCAACTCCTCATTCTCACCCCTCAGCCTCCCATTCTCCTCTCTTGCCAGCTGCAACTCCTCTCTCAACCTCACCAGTTCCTCTTCCATTCCCTCCAGTCACACTACTAGCCACTAATCTCAATTGCAGCTGCAACACCAGCTGCCCCACGTTGGGCGCCAAATATTATGTGGCGGAATTTCACCCCACAAACAAACCAACACACACCACTCACCCTGATCCTCGGTTGCTGGAGACGGACCAAAGGTCCACGGTCGCCAATCACAGCACACAACCACAAAACAAAAACTTAAACCGACCCTCCACCAACAACGAACAAACAAAAAAAAGAAGAGACACATGAACCATTAATGTTGGTACCAAAAAAACAGACGAACTCCCCGTTCACTTTCAAGGTTGGACCTCAACTGCCCAAGACTTCCCCAAAACCGAAAAAACTCCCGACAGACAGACAGAACTCCAACAACCGAACCACTCACAACGACAATTACACTCTCTCTCTCTCTCTCTCTCTCTCTCTCTCTCTCTCTCTCTCTCTCTCTCTCTCTCTCTCTCTCTCTCTCTCTCTCTCACACACACACACACACACACACACACAACGTTGGGAAATGCTAGATACAAACAAATTTATTCATCCCTCTATAAAGCCAATTAGCAACCAGGAAAGCTGGTGCCCTGCTTTGTGATTTGCTACTTCCAACTCTTCCAGGCAAAAGCATGTCATTATGGAGTCTACCTCAAAGCAAATAAAAAAAAATTGTAACATACATATGTACACTTGCATTCATTCGATGGCTTCATGAAATTCCGTGAGTTTTACTTAAATATTTTTTACGTTAATGATACAGTAGAGTAAACCCCCCATATTCCTGGGGGATGCATTTGATATGGCACTAATTAATACATTCTTTATGAAGAAAGATTATGTGACATATAGAAGTGGTGGAAGAGAGAGTCAAATTTAAGGAAGTAAAGGATTGTAAAGTGATATATGGAGAGAATGTTGGCCAACAACATAAGCTGGTGGTTGCGGACCTTTCAATTCGAAAAGGGACAAAGGGAAAGAGGAAAAGTAACCCTAAGATCAAATGAAGGGAGCTAGAAAAGGCAGAAAATGTGGAGTTGAGATCTAGGTTTAAGGAGAATGTTCTGAGAGAAATAAAGTTGGAAGATGATGTAAATGATTGGTGGGAGTTTAACAGCAATGTGATCCTAAGGCATGGGGAGGAAATTTTAGGCAAAACATCAGGCAAAGGTCCCCCAAAAGATAAAGAAAGCTGGTGGTGGAATAAAGATACACAAGGCAAGATCAAGAAAAAGAAAGAATCCCAAAAGAACTATGATAAACACAAAACAGAAGAAAATGAGCAAATATCAAAAGAAGCAAAGAAAGTTGCAAAACAACAAGTTGCCAGAGCCAAGGCTGCTGCTTTTAATGATTTGTATGAGAATGTTGACACACCGGAGGGCCAAAGAAACATCCACAGGATAGCCAAAGCTAGAGACAAAGCAACAAAAGACCTCACACACATTAAGCAAATTAAAGATGGAAATGGTAAGGTTCTAACAAAAGAGGAGGAAATTAAAAGTAGATGGAGAGAGTATTTTGAAAATCTTCTAAATGAAGAAAATCCCAGGAATATCATTGAGGATGGAGTAGCAAATGAAAGAGAAGTTCCCAGGATTAATCGGAGAGAAGTGAGGCGGGCACTAAGTAAAATGAAGAAAGGTAAAGCAGTGGGACCAGATGGAATACCAGTCGAGGTGTGGAGGTGCTTAGGAGAGGAGGGAATTGACATCTTGTGGGACTTGTTCAATAAGATCTACCAGCAGGAGAAGATACCTGACGCCTGGAGAAACAGCCTGCTAATCCCCATTTACAAAGAAAAAGGGGACATCTAAGATTGTGCCAACTGTCGTGGCATAAAGCTGATGGCACATACCATGAAAATCTATGAAAGAATAATAGAGGCAAGGCTAAGGGATGAAACATCTATATAAGTGACGAACAGTTTGGGTTCATGCCAGGAAAAGGGACAACAGATGCCATCTTTGTATTGCGACAAGTAATGGAAAATATAGAGAAAAAGGAAAGGAACTACATCTTGTATTTATAGATCTTGAGAAAGCATATGATCAGTGCCTGGGCAAGAAGTGTGGAGGTGCATGAGGGAAAAAGGTGTCTCAGAAAAATATGTGAGGATTGTAAATGATATGTATAGAGAAGCAACAACACAGGTAAGAAGCTCAGTGGGAACAACAGACAAGTTTGAGGTGAAAGTGGGACTCCACCAAGGTTCTGCCATGAGTTCCCTATATTTTTGATATGGTAATGGATGTGATAGTGTCTGGAGTGAAAGATCAGGTACCTTTGCAGATGACATAGTGCTAGTGACCACCAGTAAGGAAGAAGCAGACAGGAAATTGAAGTTGTGGAGAAGTGCATTGGAGGACAGAGGCCTAAAGATAAGCAGAGCAAAAACGGAATATATGTAGATGAATGGAGGAGACCAAGAGGGAAGCATCAACTTAGAGCAGGCAGAAGTAAAAAGAGCTACATCCTTTAAGTACCTTGGGTCGTGTGTCACTGATTGTGGAGGGATGGAGGAGGAAGTGAATCACAGAATACAATCAGCTTGGTGCAATTGGAGGAAAACATCAGGTGTGTTATGTGACAAAAAAAGATTTAATGTAAAGATGAAGGGAAAATGTACAAGAGCATTGTCAGACCTGCATTGATGTATAGTTGTGAAACATGGCCTATGAAGAAAGCACAAGAGAGAAAGATGGAAGTGGCAGAAATGAGAATGCTGCGTTGGATGCGGAGGACAAGAAGAGACAGGATAAGGAATGACTTCATAAGAGGGACAGTGAAAGTTACAGAAATATCAAAGAAGCTGCAACAGAGACGATTACAATGGTTTGGACATGTTATGAGAAGAGAGGAGGATTCTGTATGTAAAAGAACCATGAATATGGAAGTGCCTGGAACAAGGAGGAGAGGTAGACCAAGAATGAGATGGAGAGACACAGTTAACAGGGACATGCAGGAGAAGAACGTGAGTGAGGTAATGGTGCATGATCGCAGAAGATGGAGAAGACTAATAACAAACAGCGACCCCATATAAAGATGGGAAAAGCTGAAGATAAAGAAGAAGAAGAAGATTCCTGGGGGATGCATACCCCAACCCCTGCGAATACTTAGAACCCTTCTAAAAACACTTAGAACTGCATATTTTGATAGTTCAAACACCCGCAAAAGACTAAAAATGCTTATATAGGTATTATCCTGCTTACAATGGGGTTAGGTTCCAAAAAAAACCATCCTTTGTTGGAAATAAACAAGTATATCTTAGTTTTACCAGACCACTGAGCTGATTAACAGCTCTCCTAGGGCTGGCCCGAAGGATTAGACTTATTTTACGTGGCTAAGAACCAATTGGTTACTTTAGCAACGGGACCTACAGCTTATTGTGAATCAACCACATTATAGCGAGAAATGAATTTCTATCACCAGAAACAAATTCCTCTAACTCTTCATCAGCCAGCCGTGGGAATTGAACCCCGGCCCATCGAATGACACTTTGAAGCTCAACCGACTCGGCCAACAAAGGGCTTCCTTTGTTGGAAAAAACGTAAGAAATACCATATTGCATCTCGAACACAGCCTAGCCTACACTAGGGTATTCGGTACCATGTACAGTATACATATATGGTAGCCTAGCCTACACTATAAAGTGTACTATATACATACATGGTATAGTAATTATTAATATCAGCTAATTCTGGAGGTTCATGCAAAGTGACTTATGATAATTCAATGCAAAGAGAAATTGAATAACAAACAAGAATTAGCTTAGCCAACATTATGGTATACTGTACAGTCACTCAAAAATGTTTTGCAACATGTTCCAGAAGTTTTCATTCATCTAACAGCAAAGAGAACCATAGAGAGGGCTGACTTCCTATGTGCAGCATAATTTGGCCACCATTTTGATTGTATGTAACTGGAGCTGCAGTGACTGCAACCCACTGTAGGGCCAACAGTTTGTCATTATGCTGGAACACAACAAACCGTCAATGTTTATTTATTTGACAGCTCCACGATAAACTGTAGGTCCCGTTGCTAAGTAACAAATTGGTTCTTAGCCACATTAAATAAGTCTAATCCTTCGGGCCAGCCCTAGGAGAGCTGCTAATCAGCTCAGTGGTCTGGTAAAACTAAGGTATACTTAAGTTAATTTGTTATGATTGTTCGTTTTTTGGACATATATCAGAAAATAAGGGTACAAATAGGCCTATATAATTATATAACAGTAAGAGGACCACTCAGATACATCACAGCCAAATGTGACTAGATCAGCAGAACAGACTTTGCTCCAAATAATACCTATTTAGGTAATTCCTCAGTGGGATAAAAATTTTATTCTTCTCAGATATTCTTACACATGTCTATGTGGTATACTGTATTTATAAACAAAAATAACCCATAAATGTTTAAACAGTTTTATTCAAAGTTCTGTAAAATAAAATAAAAATAACCCTTGGAAAAATGTTTAAACAATTTTAGTCAAAGTTCTTTAAAATAAAATAATGCATATTTTCAAACATTTAGGCTATGTAAAATTACCTGTGAAAGGACTGCATTTGGAAAAGTAATTATTGTACTTCAATGTCATTAAATGATGGCAGATATATTAGACCCTAGAAGAACATGCTAGCAAAATGTCAAGCCTTCGCAAATACCATGCCTTAGCAAAATATGCACAAAATGCTATGCCTGTGCACAACCTATTGGAAATAGGTAGTATTTAATTACTAATCACGCACCACCACCAAAGGCATCAACACATACACATAGCACACATTGTTTAGCATTAAAATCACCACCAGTCCACCACTAAAAGCATTAACACACACCAAGCTTAATCGAGTTAGACAGGGCTATACTTATC
The DNA here is from genome assembly GCF_040412425.1 of Macrobrachium rosenbergii. NCBI lineage: Eukaryota > Metazoa > Arthropoda > Malacostraca > Decapoda > Palaemonidae > Macrobrachium > Macrobrachium rosenbergii. Next base: position 532,677 of record NC_089782.1, read on the forward strand.
TGTCAGTGTGAAGACCTGTTAACAAAATACTCACTGGATTAATATGAATTATTTATGGGAAATTTTCAACAGTGTTCTGTTTTTACGTAATTTCTTTTCTTTGGATGCTTTATTCTTGATTTTCAATTGATATTTTAGTCTCATTGTAACATACAATTGCTTCATAAACTGTACACTTTGAGAACATGAAGGCGTACACAAAAGATCACAGTTGACATTGCATCTCTAGCAACCTCCACTTACACACAATCAAAATGGCCGGCGGCGCTCAGCCAATTACAATGCAACACATAGGAAGTCGGCCCTCTCTATGGTTCTCTCTGCTTAACAGTAATTTGTTCTCTTGATATTTACAAGGAAATGTAATTTTCTTATTCGACTTTGGTTATTAATCATACGGTTAACAATATAAAAAAGAATGGTGAGTGAAAAATTCATATTACGAAAAGTGACAAAACATTTTGAAAAATTTCACTTCAGATGATTGGGCAAAAGAGTCAAAGAAGAAACTTTATTTCAAATCCAGATAAAAGCTTATTGACTAATAAAATAATATTGAATAATCATCATTGAAATTAGATATAAATAAAGAAAGAAAGAATTGAACCATTATTGTTGTCAAAAACAAAAAAGAAAAAATCTCATAACGTCGTATGTTATCGTGTGACTCCACATTTGGGCAGGAAAGTTAAACTAAACTGTCTCGTCACTTGCACCGATAAGATGGGTAACAGACTCAGCCGCACCACAATCATTAGCTTGCATAAGACTAATGTCTCTATTGTAGATATTGCTCGGCAGCTTAGCATAAATAAAACAACCATGTATAGAGAGATACAACAGCAGAGAGAACAAGGAAATATGATAAATTCATTGTAAAAAGTGGAGGACGACCCCAGTGTTGCACTACTGTTAAGGATCATCATTAGATGATCACTGAAGGAGCTCCGCCTAACTCCTCCGACAGCCGGTGTTGCTATAAAGAGAGAACATTATGCATTCCCTTCAAGTTGCTGCTCAAACCATCCGTAACAGGCTACATGAGACCAAGATATTATTTCATCATACTCCTGCCAAGAAACACTTCATATCAGCGAAACACAAAGAATAGAGGCTAGGGTTTGCGTTATAATCCAGTGGCTGATGATTTCTGTAAGAGTCATCTTTTGCGATGAGGAGGAGACATTCTCCACTGATGAGCATGGTAGTCTTCTTCACTGCTGGCATTTAGTATTAACTAAATTAATGTTGAACTTCTAGTTAATTTTAGTTCTTTAGAAACTTAGATAATCAGAAATACAAAAATAGGCAGTATATATTCGGTTAACTTCATAAGAGGCATCAGAATGATAGGCCTAAGTAGCAATGAAAGAAATGAAAAATTACACATACATACATGCGTCTGTTTGATTATATTGTATGTATTACAAAAATAGACGTGAAATCTGTTAGTCCAGTTCAGTATATTTTATGTTAAGTTTCACTAGTTCACAGTATACATAGGATTAGTCATTCAAAAATTTGATTAATAATATTGTGCAAGCAAATCTTTACAAAAGTCGTATTTGTTGATGTTAATAAGACTAATACTGTAGTTCAACATATAACAGTCGTAGGCCTATGTCTACAAAGTTCACATATATGAAGGAGATTTATAAAACAACGATAGTGATGGCAGTTGGAGATGAAAATATTAAAACATAAGAACAGCAATAACCTCTGAAGTATTATAGTAACATCCTTTAATTAAGTAAAGTATGACAACAGTAAGCAGTATCAGAAAAAGCCCTTTTTAAGGGTAACTGCAGGTAATTTCTCGGACCCACCACTAGTGTTCAGTTGTTTCATGCGCTTACAACTGTTGCCAAATAGCGCCAGATGTCGCTATTATAAGCTGTTGTCCAAAAAGTTTTGAAGTATGTTGCAGACCATTTTTGAGTGATTTTACACATATACGGTAGTGTAGCCTACATTATACTGTACTCTATATTCACATATCGTATTATGCAAACGTCAACATAATGAACATGCATCTTTTCCATGGGTCTTTTAAAATGTTATGCCTTAATTCACTATATCCATTAATATTGTATATATTCTTATATTGCTTTTGTATTATAAATTGCAGTCATAGTGATGAATGGTTTGGTTTGGAAATTGTATATGCAGTGTTTATTTCGCCGTATTTAATTCAGTTCAGAGCGCTTTTCTTGCTTCTAGTTAGCGTAAATGTATCTCTAGATACTTATTTGCATGGAACAAGGTTATTTTTCTTTATACAAAGTGTTTTTAAGTCGAAATATAGCTAAAATACGTCTCATTGTGAAATTAATTTATGTATTTTTGTTAGTAGATGCCCAGCAGTTTTGATTAAAATACTTTCTCTCCCATTTTAATTATGATCAAGTTTCATCCATGTTGCTGATGCACAATAATTTACAGTATACAGGCAGTCCCTGGTTATCGGCGGGGTTCCGTTTCTGAGGGTGTGATGATAACCGAAAATCGGCGATTTCGGCACTTTTTCAGCGATTTTCGGGGGTTATCGGCGCCGAAAAGCGCCGATTTTCGGTTATCGGTACCTCTGTTAGGTATGTATTGGCTCCAATATCCAATTATCGGCGCCGATAAGCGGAAATCGGCGGTTTTCGGTGCCGAAAATTGCCGATTTCCGTCACTAGACAAGCGCCATAAAACCGAATCGCTGTTAACCGGGGACTGCCTGTAGTCATTAGCAGCTTGAACATTGTTTTCTCAGCTTTAGCTACAACTTACAGCTTAAATTTAGCAGTATATTTTCTTGCTGATCTTTTATCCATACCGAATGAGGGTATAATGTAAAAATTCATCTGTCCTAGTCTACTTAATGTCATTTGTGCCATAACCTATGGTAATTGTTTATTACCGTACGATGGAGGAAATACCAGGTAAATGGCTGTTGTTATCCGATTCGGTTATAAGCAAAACATCAGTTTCTTGGTCGGTTGTTTACGGCTGTATGCATTTACGCAAGAGTATAACATTACTAACAATACTTTTATCATTCTCTTTTACTTTTTTAACTAGAAGATGGGATAAAGAGATGGAGGAAAAGTTGTCTATTGTAATTTGGTCTCTCTCACTGCCTGATTACGCTGCTGCCTCTGCCTGCTAGAAATTTAAAAATATTTTATAAATAATATTGTGGTATCGGTATTAATTGCTTACCCCACTGCAAAATCGAATTATTGTAAGGTGAATTATCATAACTTGAGCATTACCTGTGTATCTTAATACTGTAGTTTTATCACAAAAAGTTCATTTAGTCGTGAAGATGAGACGAAAATACAGTATTTAGTGAATATTTTTCAGTGAAAAATGCAGCGAATGGACGAATATTCCGCGAATAATTGGTAGATACATTCCAAAGAGAAATCCATGGACATATGAGTCCGCAAATACAGGGGGGTTTACCGTAATCCATATTGAGAGAGAGAGAGAGAATGGGTGAACTGAGTTGTTTACATCAGTGAAATAATTAAAAATGTCAGGACGATGGTTTTTTTTATACATATTATGATGATAATAGATCATGATAATACAGTATACATATATATACACATTATACAGTAAACCCCCCATATTCGTGTTCTCATGATTCGCGGACTCACGGGTTTCTCTGTGGAACATATCTAGCCATTATTTGCGGAAAATTCATCCATTCGCGGTATTTTTCACTGAGAAATATTCACTAATTACTGTATTTTCATATACTTTTCATGAATAAATGCACTTTTTGTGATAAAACTATTAAAATACTCAGGTATATGAATTTTTACAGGGTTTTTCTGTGTTTAAACTATCAAAATGGACAGTTGTAAGTGTTTTTAGAGGGGTTTTAAGTATTCATGATTTTAGCTATTTGATGGGTGTGGGACGATCCCCATAAAATATGGGGGTTTACTGTACATATATACATATATATACATACATTATATATATATATATATATATATATATATATATATATATATATATATATATATATATATATATATTATATATATACACATACATGTATATTTATATATATATATATATATGTATATATATATATATATATATATATATATATATATATATATATATATATATATATATATATATATATATATATATATATATATATATATATATATATATATATATACACACACATATTGTCACAAAGTGATCAAGCACCTGGTTATTACACAAATAATGTCACAAAGTGATCAAGCACCTGGTTATTACACAAATAATAATAACAAAAAATTACCTCACATCGACCAGATACTTGAAACCTCATAATAAAGAGTTTTGACTGAATCACTAAAGGTACAATGATCCTATAAAACTTACTTATCACTAGAGAAAATCAGTGTAACTTTATCAAGTTATGGATGAGGCAACAATTATTAAGTTATATCCAGACTAGTGGAAAATGGGTATCACTTCAACAAACACTGTAGCTGTATCTCTGGTTCTATTTTACCTAGATAAGTCTCAGGTGAACAAACAGATGCATCACTTACCTTGTACACATTCATTAAGGGGATTGGCCGCCTAAAAAAAACCAATAATCTTTAAAAAATTCGATTTGCTGAAAAAAATTCTATGGCTTCGTATAGGGTTCAAGAATGTGTCCACGAAATATTATGCTAAAATTTGCCGATTTCTCTAGTTATGGCCTAAAATGTAACAATAACTATATACCCATAAAACACCAGTAGCACAAATGATTTAGTCTGGTATAGTTTTTATGATATATATTACGAAAACTTCCTTTCAAATTAAATGTATAATGTCAATAATATCCTACTCGGCACCTTTTAGTTATTCCTAGCCATGACAACGCACACGCCATAATACCATGACACCGACTGTACCGAGAGTTGCCTATAAACTTCCAAGCTAGAAGGACACGTTTTTTCATGCTCGCTAGCCTTGACTGAACTCTGTTTTTTCTGCGGTGTTTTTGTTTTTCACCGTGCCTAAAAGGTCCAAGAGTTCACTTCATGCTTCTAGAATGCGGAAAAAGCCAAGTGGAAAAGTCCAGGCGAGAAGTAGAAGAAAGAGTTCAAGAAATTAGTGCCATAGAGGGAATGGAGCGACGGAGAGAGAGAGAGCTGTCGCCCATCAAACGGCGCAGGCAGCGATCTCTGCTGACCAGAGACCAACCACATCCACCCCTAAACGCCTTTTTATTTGTTTGTCACTACCAAAGGGCAAAGATATTTTAGAAAAGAAAGCAGTAGCTCGGAGGCTGATATTATAGACGATCCTGAAAATAAAATGATCATAATAAGCAAGCAAGACTTGATGAATTACTTGAATCACGAATCTCAATTGTGAATGTAAAGTAATTCCCAGGATCCATTTGGCAAGGGATGGATTCGAGACACTTAATAAAAAGTGTAGGCAACTATGATACCCTAGAGTAATACCTTGCAGCAAGATCAGACAGGGGACCAGGAACCTAAAATTTATAAGAATGTGTCTTAGGCACATAAATAATCAATTAATATTCTTATTTATAATCATTTTGCATTAATTAATACCCAAAAATAAAAATTAAAACCATAGAATTAATTGTAACACAGTCTTTGAAGTCCCTTTTACTTTTTTTATGTAACTAAAACTTTGAAGGCCCGTTTCTCAAAACATAAGTTTTTCGCCTTTAAAATGCATCTCCTCCCTTAGTATTGGACCAATCTAAATGAAATTTTAAATATAACATGGGGAAACATGGTAGATTAAAACAAAGCCGGGGATTTTTAATATTTTGAGTTTCTGATTTTTGGCAATTTTTTTTTCTGTAATTTTTCCGGGAAAATTTCATAAAAAAAAAAAAATTCATATCTCGAAAAATAATTGAAAAATCAAAAATCCCCAGCTTTGTATCGAAGGTCCATATGTGTTTTATACATGGTTCAAATCTCATCCCTTAAAACCAAAAAGCAAAGGAGGAGATGCATTTTGAAAATGGCCATTTTTGGCCGAAAAATGCTCTGGCGTCACAAAACCTAAGGTCACTGAACAAAAATTTTTTCCCCAGAAGTTCCACACAATATCCTTTAACAAACCCCCTATATATCAACAACCTGTCGTTAAAAAAGTCGGAAACCGGCCGATCCCCTTAATGTCTCTAATTACTGGTGGTCAAAATGAAACACTGTGTTTAAAAAACTTTAAACAGGTTTATTTCTAAGTTCAAAAGTTATATGCAAAGTTTACAATCTCAAAAGATTTACTATTAATTGACAACAGTGTAAGATTTAAGTATTTCTTAATCAAGTTTAATTCACAAAACTTTAATTTATTAAGAAAGTAATTTGGTTAGGTAAGATTCAAACTACTAACTATCACTCAAGTGCTAAGTATATACCTGATTGATTAACACAAACATTCGCCAAAATATTACTGACTAGAATCCTCATTACCATTCTCCAAAATCTCTAATAACAGGTAGGCACTAACAAAATGTTAAGAAATCACCAGCAAAACACAGTAATTATAAAATTCTAGTAATATGATAGCACAGACATATAAGAATGCAATATGCAAAAATGGAAATATACCAACCACCAAAAATGTGCATAAAGATTATATCAATCTTTCACAAGATCACTTCTCTTTTAAAAAAGGAAAAGTTAAACTCATGTCTTTCTAAGACTTTCTCATAGAAAACACTGCCAAGTCACTGAGACTTAAACATAAAGAAACTCAGTAATCACCACATTACCTTTTGTAATTATTACACCATTACACACTTTCCACAATACTTGCACAAAATATCCCTGATCACCTTCTACAAAATTAACACACTCCTGGGGTGAGTTTTAACAAAGCTTTTACAAACAGTAAACCATAAGCATCCCTTATATATATTATGGGATTATTGGGAGAGAGATGCTTATCTCAGGAACCCCTTTGGCTGACTGACTGTCTTTGGAACAGCACTGCACTTTTAACTCTCACAACAAGCTTTTCCAGAATACTTGATACATAGAGTATACATACATTCACAAATAAGTATACATATATGTATGAAATACATACACGGCTAAGCTTCAAGTGCCTGATGTCTTATATATGATAGACATTTCATGGGACACTCATACAGCTGAACAAACAGAAGGAAGCGCTTTTAGACCCAAAATTGGCTGGATGACATCATGTCAACTTCAATTCTCTTACTGTTCCTCCTTCTCTCTTTCTCAGATTACGAAAAGAATAAGCACAGACACAGCTAATAAATATGGGTTAGACACACACATGTTGAATGTATAACAGAGAACTCGCCGATTGGCTGACAGCTCATCACAATAATATAAGAGGGGTCTTTTTGCCTAAGTGCGAGTTACTGGACACCTGTGTAAATATGGAAGCGATAAGATCTTACCCTCTCTCTCTGCAACAGGCTGTATACAATTCCATATATTAAACAAAGGGTAAAAACATACCAAAGCATTGTAAGATTACATGATATACAATTTATCTGTAAGAGAAAGATTTTAAAATCACATCTTCACAAAAAATGATGAATCTGCAAGCAAAACATCAAAATTTTTCACAGAGACTTATAAACACTTATAAAATGGTTATTTATATTACATATATATATATATATATATATATATATATATATATATATATATATATATAGTATATGTATATACACATATTCATGTATATATATTATATATATATATATATATATATATATATTATATATATATATATATATATATATATATATATATATATATATATATATATATATATATATATACATATATATATATATATATATATATATATATATATATATATATATATATATATATATATATATATATATATATATATATATATATATATATATATATATATATACACACACAGTATATGTATATATGCATATATTTTATATATATATATATATATATATATATATATATATATATATATAATATATATATATATATATATATATATATATATATATATATATATATGTATGGGTTATAGTTTTGTGTGCTGTGGGTTTCCGTCTGCGATTTCTAGTCGTGACCCACCACCAGGTGGCAGTGGGTACCGGCTAGAGAATCGGCGGACGGATACAACAAGATGGCGACCCAACCTGACGAAACCGACCAAACCGAACCTAGGGGCGGCGTGCCATAATACCTGGCCGGGGGCTTGGCCCCTGGACCCCACAAACCTAGGTCGTGACCTAAACTAACGAAACCGACCTAACCTAACATAAGACCCCGTGCCCTTACCTGGCCGGGGGGGCTTGCCCCTGGACCCCCAGAAGGGCCGTGGAATTAGTAAATCATTAACTTTTCAAATAGCACGTACCTCATTCGAAGTCGGAATCGTCTGAGAAATCAGGAATGGGCGATATCTGTGGCTCCATTCTTCTTCCCTTGGCGCTGGGACACTGGCTTTCGGCAGGATCTGGACAACTGGAACTGGGGGAACAGGACCTCGTGGAATTGACCAATCCGTTTGGATGGCGGCGTCCCGTGATTGTTGTGATTCGGCGACATTAGACCACATTTTGACGGGTGTTGAAACGGCTCTATTTAAGGGATATGCACGTTTAGTTAATTCTAGGAAAGCTTTAAAGGGGCAAATTCCACGAGGGTCGGATACGACACGGAAGACACGAAAGTAGCAATGTTAGCAACTCTTGAACCCGGACGAGACTGAGGAAGGTCGCTGGGCAAAGCAGGTCTCGGGCATTTCGGTCGTTGGTCGTCAGCTGTTTGGGTGGAACTACTTACCTTGGCAGAGGATCTTGGCATGGCAGAATGAGTTAGGCCCTAGCATACTTAAACTGTAATCTACCCATATATATATATATATACATATATATATATATATATATATATATATATATATATATATATATATATATATATATATATATATATATATATATATATATATATATATATATATATATATATATATATATATATATATATATATGTATATGTAGATTTACAGTCATTCCCTAACTTATGCAAAGTTAGGTTCCAGAGCCCATCGTGCAAGGTGAATTTTCTCGTGTAAGTTTGGCATGGTCTTTAAAAATGCTAATAATTGTTTATTTCTAGAGTTTAAGTACTAAATATAATCCTAATAACTTTCCCCAAGTATTACGCTAACTTTTAAATAACTAAAGTTAGTGTCATTTTATTTAAAATTTAGCTTATTACCCTTAAAAAAGAAATAAATGGTTGACATAAAAACTGAGTACTGCACAGTTTCATAATAGCACATTTACAGTAGATGGGTACGTATACTAATGTTACCCCTAATTCATGGGATGCCATTTTCTTTTTCACTCAGAGTAAAAGCCGTTTTCTTTCCGTCACAGTCTTGACAAAGGTACAATTCAATAAAATAACGAAAACATGTACATAATGTTTGTAGAAGGTAGTACATTACAGGTAAAATTCAATCAGTTTAAAATTATATACTGTACAGGTAATGACGTACAGAGAAATAATAAGTTGTAAAAATATGTTTGAGCGCTAACTACAAATGAGAGAGAGAGAGATACATATACTGTAATACAGTAACTGTACTGCTTTTGTATCATATTTATGCGCAAATATATAGTTACAAATTTTACATTCTGATTTTACACCTAAAAACACAAAAGCTTATAAAATAGTACTTAAAAATTAAACACACTTTCTGCAGGGGTGTCAGGAGCTTTTCGATCATCACCGACATCATCTTTACAAGTTGAATGTGGTGAACTACCTCTGTCTCTCCATAGAGAGCTAGTAACAATGAAGAGTGCTCTGAGAATTCAGACAAATGATTCTCCAACCAAAAAATTATTTGGATTAAGAGATGTGTTTATAAACAATCATCCACCTTCTTTCCCAATTAGAGCTACAAGATTGTTTGAGTCGCTAAATATACACATACAATTACCTGTAATAATAAAATCGCCTCCTCCTTGGACAATGAACAAAATGAAAATTTGTACACACTTGAAATATTTATCAAAAAGTCATTTATATACTCCAGAATACCATAGACAACATGCAGCAGAGCATATAATCTGAAAAGGTCCACATTACACAATATACACTGACGGATCTAAGTCACAATACGGAGTGGGATATGCCGCGGTATCCCAAAACAAAACGTATCAGTTCTCTCTCCCAGACAAAGCTTCTGTATTTACAGCTGAGTTATGTGCAATAGTATCAGCCATAAAAATAATAAGAGAAGTCTCATATAATAATTTTGTAATTTATAGCGACTGCAGAAGTGCTATAGAAGCTATTCAAAGCTATAATAAAAAAATAATATTGTACAACATATAAAGTTCTCTCTCCATAAATTGTATAATAAGGGAAAAAATATTGAAATATGTTGGATCCCTGCCCATGTAGGGATTAAGGGAAATGAAGAGGCTGATAAAGCAGCTAAAGAAGCGGTCCACATGACAAGAACAAATGTAGACATCCCTATCAGTGACTATACAAGATATATAAAAACAGTCCTTGTAAAAAAATGGCAAAATATATGGAACGAAGAACCTGAAAATAATAAATTAAAACGGATAAAATCCAGTGTTGGAAAATGGAGTTCATCATATCAGAGAGAAAGACAAGCACAAGTAATTCTGACACGTCTTCGAATAGGCCATACTCGTTTGACACATGGACACTTAATGAACAGTCCATGTGGCCCTCTTCCCAAATGCCCAGATTGCAATGTGCTGATAACAGTTAAGCATATACTGTGTGAATGTCCAAAATATAACCTGCAGCGATTATCAAATTTTCGAAATAGACCGATAGAAGAAATTTTGTCAGAATCTTCAACGTTCTCAATAACACCCATTCTAATGTTTATGAGAAGCTGCAAATTAATTGGAAAAATATAAAAAAAAAATCAGAATAATGAATTTTAAAACAAGTAAATTTTATGATTTTACCTAATTTATTTTGAATTTTTATATACCTTTTTAGTGAGTATGTATGGAAGCATGAGTTTAAATGTATTTATTGTGTGAGTGTGTTCCCGTATGAAAGCGTATACCTTTTTACAGCTTTTAATTTCATCTTCATTCATCATCATTGACAAGTGACCTATTAGGTCCCATTGCTAGGCTTCTAGCCTAGACTTGTCATTCCATCCTAATCCTTCGGGCCAGCCCTATGAGAGCTGATGGTCAGCGCGGTGGTCTGGTTAAACTATTTTAATAATAAAAATAATCTGCAGGGGTGTCATCTTTGAAAAGTGCAGTAACTTTGCAAATGGGTATCACATCTTGTAAAAGTACACCAACTGAACGTGCTGTAATTACATGCACATACAGATTGCACCAGCACTTTTCTCCAAGGTTAACAAAGTAATTTTCAAAGAATGACACTCATACAACTCTTAGTTACATCTCTGATATTACATTAACTAATTCATTTTATCAGATGAGTGCGACTGAACAACCTCATCTCAAGGTCATGTAAAATCCTAGTGACGAAGACTTTGCGAATGGACGTAATACTTGTGTGATATTTATTTACAAAAATATAAATATAAATTTTCCATATCGATTTCACAGTTAAAAGCATGAAAACTTATAAATGTACTTCAAGTATTTTCTGCAGGGGTATCATCTTTGAAAAGTGCAGTAACTTTGCAAATGGGTATCACATCCTGTAAAAGTACGCTAACTGAATGTGCTGAAATACCTTTGCATCATATTTATGCATGTACAAAAATAAAAATAATACATTTTTCATACAGATTTTACACACAAAAGCATGAAATCCATTTTTCATACAGATTTTACATATAAAAGCATGAAATGCATTTTTCATACAGATTTTACACATAAAAGCATGAAATGTATTTTTCATACAGATTTTACATAAAAGCATTAAATTCATTTTTTATACAGATTTTACATATAAAAGCATGAAAACTTGTAAATTACTTCAAAGATTAAACGTAACCACTTCTGCAGGGTTTCTCGAGAATTTCGTTTGCGAAAAAATCACGTATGCCAATTAGTTAGGTTCTAGTGAAAAGTTCATGTGTGTGTGAATTCACGCAACTCAATCATGTAAGATCAAGTATTACTGTATATATGTATGTATGTATGTATATATATATATATATATATATATATATATATATATATATATATATATATATATATATATATATATTTATATATATGTATATATATATGTATATGTATATATGTACTGTATATATATGTATACAAAATATATATATATACATATACATATATGTGTGTATATATAATAATATATATAAAAATATATATATATATATATATATATATATATATATATATATATATATATATATATATATATATATATATATATATATATATATATATATATATATATATATATATATATATATATATATATATATATATATATATATATATATATATATATATATATATATATATATATATATATATATATAAATATATATAAATATATATATATATATATATATATATATATATATATATATATATATATATTTTCTGACTCACGTCAGGATCGAACCCGGTCTCTCAGGTGGAAAGCAAGGCGTTATCCACTGAGCCATACAAGTCTAAAAGAAGTTGGAACCTGAGCAACTGCACCCAAGGAATTACCTGGGCAAGCTAACTGCTTGCATACCAGCTGATTTTCCCCAACTTCCCGACTCAGCAATGACCCAATAGACAACATTTCATTTATCGAATTATCCCTTCTGAGTGAATAAGATAGAAATCATCAACACACAATCACGTGTGGAACAGAAATAAATTTCTGACTCACGTCGGGATCGAACCCAGGTCTCTCAGGTGGAAAGCAAGGGCGTTATCCACTGAGCCATACAAGTCTAAAAAGTTGGAACCTGAGAGCAACTGCACCCAAGGAATTACCTGGGCAAGCTAACTGCTTGCATAACAGCGAGTTTTCCCCAACTTCCCGACTCAGCAATGACCCAATAGACAACATTTCATTCGAATTATCCCTTCTGAGTGAATAAGATAGAAATCATCAACACACAATCACGTGTGGAACAGAAATAAATTTCTGACTCACGTCGGGATCGAACCCAGGTCTCTCAGGTGGAAAGCAAACACACAATCACGGCGTTATCCACTGAGCCATACAAGTCTAAAAGAAGTTGGAACCTGAGAGCAACTGCACCCAAGGAATTACCTGGGCAAGCTAACTGCTTGCATACCAGCGGAGTTTTCCCCAACTTCCCGACTCAGCAATGACCCAATAGACAACATTTCATTCAATTATCCCTTCTGAGTGAATAAGATAGAAATCATCAACACACAATCACGTGTGGAACAGAAATAAATTTCTGACTCACGTCGGGATCGAACCCAGGTCTCTCAGGTGGAAAGCAAGGGCGTTATCCACTGAGCCATACAAGTCTAAAAGTTGGAACCTGAGAGCAACTGCACCCAAGGAATTACCTGGGCAAGCTAACTGCTTGCATACCAGCGAGTTTTCCCAACTTCCCGACTCAGCAATGACCCAATAGACAACATTTCATTGAATTATCCCTTCTGGTGAATAAGATAGAAATCATCAACACACAATCACGTGTGGAACAGAAATAAATTTCTGACTCACGTCGGGATCGAACCAGGTCTCTCAGGTGGAAAGCAAGGGGCGTTATCCACTGAGCCATACAAGTCTAAAAGAAGTTGGAACCTGAGAGCAACTGCACCCATAAATTACCTGGGCAAGCTAACTGCTTGCATACCAGCTCATTCCCAACTTCCCCGACTCAGCAATGACCCAATAGACAACATTTCATTTCGAATTATCCTTCTGAGTGAATAAGATAGAAATCATCAACACACAATCACGTGTGGAACAGAAATAAATTTCTGACTCACGTCGGGATCGAACCAGGTCTCTCAGGTGGAAAGCAAGGGCGTTATCCACTGAGCCAGCTAAAAAAGTTGGAACCTGAGAGCAACTGCACCCAGGTTACCAAAAGCAAACTGCTTTAGACTTGACTCATGGCAACATTTCATTGAATTATCCTCTGAGTAAGATAAAAATCAAACGCCAATCACGTGGAACAGAAATAAATTTCTGACCACCTGAGATGACCTGGGTCTCTCAGATGGAAAGCCCCACTGACCATGAGTCAGAAATTTATTTGCACCTGGGCAAGCTAACGTGATTGTTTTCCCAACTTCCGACTGTTGATTTCATTCTTATCTTGAGGGAATAAGATAGAAATCATCAGAAATCACGGGAACAGAAATAAATTTCTGACTCATGAAATGTTGTTATCCACTGAGCCATACAAGTCTAAAAGAAGTTGGAACCTGAGAGCAACTGCACCCAAGGAATTACCTGGGCAAACAGCTAACTATTGCATACCAGTTAACTTCCCGCAGCAATGACCCAATAGACAACATTTCATTCGAATTATCCCTTCTGAGTGAATAAGATAGAAATCATCAACACACAATCACGTGTGGAACAGAAATAAATTTCTGACTCACGTCGGGATCCAGGTCTCTCAGGTGGAAAGCAAGGGCGTTTAGATACAAGTCTAAAAAGTTGGAACCTGGCAACAGTGGATAACTGGGCAAGCTAACTGCTTGCATACCAGCGAGTTTTCCCAACCCCGACTCAGCAATGACCCAATAGACAACATTTCATTCGAATTATCCCTTCTGAGTGAATAAGAGTCAGAAAATAAATTTCTGACTCACGTCGGGATCACAGGTCTCTCAGGTGGATTGAGCCATACAAGTCTAAAAGTTGGAACCTGAGATGCACCCAAGGAATTACCTGGGCAAGCTAACTGCTTGCATACCAGCGAAGTTTTCCCAACTTCCCGACTCAGCAATGACCCAATAGAACATTTCATTCGAATTATCCCTTCTGAAATAAGATGTCATCAACACACAATCACGTGTGGAACAGAAATAAATTTCTGACTCACGTGATCGAACCCAGGTCTCAGGTGGAAAGCAAGGGCGTTATCCACTGAGCCATTATCTAAAGAAGTTAGCCTGAGAGCAACTGCCCAGGTAATTACCTGGGCAAGCTAACTGCATAGTTGCTTTTCCCAACTTCCGACTCAGCAATGACCAATAGACAACATTTTTTAGAGTGAATAAGATGTCATCAACACACAATCAGTGTGGAACAGAAATAAATTTCTGACTCACGTCTGAGAACCTCTCAGGTGGAAAGCAAGGGCGTTATCCACTGAGCCATGCAAGTCTAAAAGAAGTTGGAACCTGAGAGCAACTGCACCCAAGGTTACCTGGGCAAACTAACTGCTTGCATACCAGAGTTTTCCCAACTTCCGACTCAGCAATGACCCAATAGACAACATTTCATTCAAATTATCCCTCTGAGTGAATAAGATGATTGTGTGTGGAACAGAAATAAATTTCTGACTCTTATTCTCAGGTGGAAAGAAGGGATCCACTGAGCCATACAATCTAAATGTTGGAACCTATTGGGTCATTGCCCAAGGAATTACCTGGGCAAGTTGCTTGCATACCAGGGAAAACTTCCCGACTCAGTAATGACAAATAGACAACATTTCATTGCTTGCCTTCAGGTGAATAAGATAGAAATCATCAACACACAATCACGTGTGGAACAGAAATAAATTTCTGACTCACGTCAGGTTCGAACCAGGTCTCTTTAAACTTATCCACTGGCTAAAGTGGATAAACGCCCTGGGCAAGCTAACTGCTTTCCCAACTTCCCGACTCAGCAATGACCCAATAGACAACATTTCATTCGAGACCTGGGTTGAATAAGATGATCATCAACACACAATCACGTGTGGAACAGAAATCAGAAATTTATTTCTGTTCCACACGGCGTGATTGTGTGTTGATGATTTCTATCTTATTCACTCAGAAGGGATAATTCTGAATGAAATGTTGTCTATTGGGTCATTGCTGAGTCGGGAAGTTGGGGAAAACTGCACCCAAGGAATTACTGGTATGCAAGCAGTTAGCTTGCCCAGGTAATTTCATTGCAGTTGCTCATCAGGTTCCAACTTTTAGACTTGTATGGCTCAGTGGATAACGCCCTTGCTTTCCACCTGAGAGACCTGGGTTTGATCCTGACGTGAGTCAGAAATTTATTTCTGTTCCACACGTGATTGTGTGTTGATGATTTCTATCTTATTCACTCAGAAGGGATAATTCGAATGAAATGATGTCTATTGGGTCATTGCTGAGTCGGGAAGTTGGGAAAAACTTCGCTGGTATGCAAGCAGTTAGCTTGCCCAGGTAATTCCTTGGGTGCAGTTGCTCTCAGGTTCCAACTTCTTTTAGACTTGTATGGCTCAGTGGATAACGCCCTGCTTTCCACCTGAGAGACCTGGGTTCGATCCTTTGCGTGAGTCAGAAATTTATTTCTGTTCCACACGTGATTGTGTGTTGATGATTTATATATATATATATATATATATATATATATATATATATATATATATATATATATATATATATATATATATATATATATATACACACACACACACACATATATATATATATATATATATATATATATATATATATATATATATATATATATGTGTGTGTGTGTGTGTGTGTGTGTGTGTGTGTGTATGTATGTATGTATGTGTGTATACAGTAAACCCCAGATTTGCGGGGTTGCATTCCAAACCCCCACGAACAGCTAAAATACACGAATACTTTGAACCCCCTCTTAAAAATGCTTATATCTGTCTACCATGAAAGGTCAAACACCAAAGTATACCTAAAAATACCAGCCTACATCAAATATACATTAAACTATTACCTTGTTACAGTGTTAATCTTTGAAATTATATTATTAATATAATTTCCAAGCCATCTTAAACATTTTATCGTTACAAATATATGTACGTACTGTATGGGTTGCAGCTGTAGGTGAAAATAATCCAGTCCCCCCTTCGTATTCAGCCATGCATATTTTCTCTCGTACAGTTACAAGCCATCCTGTTTTCTTTTAGAGGGGAAGCATTGGTATTTATACATAATTCACAAAGAGAGAGAGAGAAAAAATGAAAAAAAAGTATGCGCATTTTAAAAAATTTAATATTACGTACATATTAAGATTACTACATACGTGAATCATACAGGTACTCACCAGTGATGAATGTTGATTAAAGATGATGGTGAATTAGCTGTGCAGTCCAATGAATGATGATGAAGATATGACTGCACAGCAAAGCAGAGGAGTTACAACTCATCTGAGGGTGCCTCTTCATCTTCAGGAGGTGCTTTGGGAGGCACTTCTTCAGTTGATTTGGGAGGCACTACTTCAGGCAATTGGGGAAGCACTTATTCAGGCGATTCGAGAGGCACTTATTCAAGTGATTCAAGAGGCACTACTTCGGGTGATTTGGGAGGCTTTGGAGAGGCCTTCTTCGTCCGTTTGATGAACATGGTGATAGGCAGCTGCTGTCGCTCCTTTTTCATGGTGGTGAGGGCTTGATTATAGGGCTCCAATGCTAAATCAAGGATGTTTGAAAACTTTAAGGAGCGTTCCATATAAGGATCCCATGTTGAAACATACTTCTGTATATCCTTGATCATTCTGTTAACGTGGGACAGACGTTCCAAAGTTAGGCCACCCTCCTCTTCCTCCTGCTTCTACCCTGAAACTGGCATATCTTCTTCCTCACTGGCAGACTTTGTCAGCTCTTCCAAATCCTGGTATGTCAGGGGGTTAGAGTGGATATCAATGAGGGTGCCGATTTCATCCTCGGTGATGTCCTCTAAGCCTTCTCCACGTAGAATTCTTGCCAACTGGACAGCCTTATTAATGGCCAAATGTCGAATTTCTTCAGGAGAGAAGCCCTGTAATCATGAACACACTCCGGCCACAACTTGTTCCAGCATGTCGTTCAGGGTCTCCTTCTTCATGTCATTAAGTGATCGGTTGATGATGGTCAGATATGTGGCAATCGTGAATTTACGTCAAAAGTCTTTTAGCGTAAACACACTGTCATTGTCCATTGCATTCACAAGGTGCTGGAGGGAGTTCCCAGTATAGAGTGCCTTGAAGGCACGGATCATGCCCTGGTCCATAGGCAGGAGGAGAGAGGTGGTATTGGGAGGGAGGAACTCAAGCTGTACTCCCTTGTAATAAAGATTGAGAGGGTAGCCACCAGCATTATCCATAATCAGCAACACACCTTGAACTCCATGGCCAAGTCATTCAGGTATTGCCTAACCTGAGGGATGAAGCTCTGATGAAACCAGTTCTCTGTAAGGACTTTGGTGATCCAGGCCTTAGGGTTATGCATCCAGAACACAGGAAGCAACGCCTTGTTCTTATTCTTAAGGGCCCTGGGGTTTGCAGCCTTGTAAATGAGGCCTGGTTTAAGCATGAAACCAGCTGCATTCCCACACATGATGAGGGTAACCCTATCCTTCTGGGCCTTGAACCCGGAGCTTTAGCTTTATCCTTCGTGAGGCATGTCCGGGAAGGCATCTTCTTCCAGAACAGGTCAATCTCATCCATATTGAACACATGTTCTGGATGGTAGCCCTTCACTATGATTTTCTTGAAGGTCTCCAGATATTTCGTGGCTGCTTCAATGTCCGTAGAAGCTGATTCCCCATGCAAAGTAACAGACTTTAGGTTGAACCACTTTTGAAATCGGTGGAACCACCCCTTGCTGGACTGGAAACCTTGAGGCGCTGATGATGGTCCTGGTTGGGGCTCTTTCCCCCTCTTCTTCTGCTTCTGTAGGCGCTGGTTCATCGAAGCCTAAGAGTTCTAATTCACCTTCTTCAATGCCTTCCTCTGCCTGTACTACGTCATCACCTTCCATAGCAGTTGATAACTGCTGATAGAGTTGTCATGCTTTCTTGCAAATGATGTTGGAGTCGCAGGGCATGTTCTTCTTCCGGCAGTCCTTTATCCAGAATGCCAGAGCAGATTCCATCTTCATGATTGTTTTTATCCCGCACTGTTGCAACTGTCTTTGCACTACCGAAGTAGCTCATACTAACAGACTTTTGTATCTCCTCCTCTTCTTTATATATCTCACTTGTGCTCTCATTAACATTAATATGGCGGCCAACTGTGGCAAAACTTTTGCCCTCCTTTAAAATGTCAAGAACTTTCACCTTCTCCTCGAGTTTCATAAGTCTTCTTTCTTTTAGACTCTTTGCCAGAAGTCTTAGAAGGAGCAGGGTGTTTTTCAGGAGGCATTTTAGGGCCGAATACCGCTGATGCACAAAGATTAAGAAACCAAACACAAAGATGCGCGATTTCACACGGTAAGAAGATGCTGCGAACTACGCATGAACTGAGAAGGACGCTGTGGATGCAGTCTCCTAGAATTCCATGTTCCGAGTTGATCGTGAATGTTCAGCCAATCAGCGCCAAGTGAACAGCCAATGAGCGCCAAGGAAAATGAATGGCGCTTCTAGATTGGCTACTTTGCAGATGACAGCCAATAGTGCAGTGTTGCTCAACCGGTGCGCCGTGGAAGGTAGCCAGGTGCGCCCCAAGATAACAAAAGATTTAATTTATGTAATATGTTTATATTTTAAAACCTTGATTTTCCTATATTTTAGAGACATCAAGTATGTGGTTTCTGTGTCTGAATCAAGTCTTCGCCACTTGACATTTTGAACTGGAAATTAAATTCCTTAATGGCTTTATCATCAAGAAGCAATGGATAATCACTTTCCCTTCTCCTTTCTTTGGGGATTATGAAAAGGATAAAGTTGGTATCAAATTTTCCCTGAGGTCAGTTGGTAATAGATGATAGAATTAAGTAGGACTAAACCAAAATACAGTAGTCCAGGTTGGTGATACATAATCCAGGTTAATAACTTCACCATGTGGTGAATGACAGTTCAAAGGGGGTTCATAATTGGGGACAATGACCTCTTTGTCCTATAAATGCAAAGTCTTCTGCGATTGTGGTCAGTCTGAGGAGGTACCCATGTGCTGCTAAATTACTTTTCAAAGTTCTCGCTCAAGACACTCGGTGAATTATAATTGTTTTTTTACATATCTAAAAAAATAAACTACCATACAATGAATAGATTTTTAAATAAGAAACGCGCCAGTGAAGAACTTGGTTCTAATAATGAAACTATTTCGAGTGACATGAAGCACCCAGCCAAGAAAAATAAGAGCAGACTCATTCGCAAACACGAAAGAAGTTGTTCAAGTTATGGCTTCCTTCACGTGGGCTGGAGATGACAATCAGCCTCGGCCATTGTGTTTGGTTTGTGGAAGCAAAATGTCAAACGAGACGATGCTTCTTAGTAAATGAAGCAAGCATTTTCAAGCATCACATTGCAATCTTCAAGGAAAAGATGTACCTAAGTTATTTCAAAAGATGACTTGATCAACGCTTTCAGAAGGAGAGCAACGGTGTCTGAGAAAGCTCAAATTGCTTCTTAGGAAACATTGGAAATGACAGCCGTAAAAATGAAGTCACATACTCTCGCTGAATCTATTATTTTGCCCGAACGCTTGTAAGAAGATGGTGAAGACTATTTCAGGAGACAATGTAGAGAAACAGATAAGTAAAATTCTATCATCAAATGATAGTGCTCAGAGGCGCATTCTGACAATATCTGACCGAAATGTTTCAACACCTGAATAGTGAGCACGTGTCCATGCAAAGTGGAAATGAAAACCTTATCTCATCTACCGACAAAATTCAAGCATTCCAGAAATAACCAGCAGTTTGGAAAAAAAAAAGCTAGATTAGGCTGTTGGAAATGATTCCTTTACTTCAAGAAGGCCATTCAGACAATTTAATTCCTTTAACAGGGGATCATTTAGCAATTCTGGAAGGTAATCTGAACCGAGCAATACGACTGGATTATAAACCTTTCTTTGACATTTCAACTGATAACGCTGGCTTTTCGTTAGCAGAAGGGAAGGAGCTGGTTACCATATCTACTGATTGTGGCTTAAAGATCAAGCAGAAGGAGGTGCCCATCGGTCAGTTCTGGATTTCAATCAAAGAAGAATATCCTTCAATAGCTAGGAAAGCTTTGACTGTTTTACTGCAGTTGTCCACATCGTCTCTCTGTGAACATAAAAGGCCAAGATTCAGAAAATTGCGAAATCTCATCAGGCACGTTTCACATTCAGATACTTAAATGAAAAATATCTTAAAAATAAATGGTTATTTCAGGTACGTCTTTATCATTTTCTTATTTTCAAATTTCATGACTAATTTTTCCATATTAAAATCAAAGATGCACCCCCAAAGTTTTGGTTTTTCATAGGTGCGCCCTCAGGTAAAAAGGGTTGAGAAACACTGCAATAGTGTGTCGAGTATCCTTGGTCCTGGGTACATAGTGTCCAGCATCTCTAGTTCTTTATATTTGCGGAGAGGTGGCTTGGGTGAAGCACTTTTAAGAAAAACAAATGTATGTTATTGAAATTTTGCTGTGTTTACATTAATATATTACAGTACTATAATATTTGAAAATTAGTAAATCTTTTTTCATCATACAAAATGTACTTGCAGTAGTCATTAGTATATACTTAGTACATATATGAAAATGCTATGCACTGAGGACGTAAACTTATGTACCCTGCTATTTCTGTTGTCTTATGTATTTTAGATATGCTGTACGTACTACCTGTAGTGCTACGTATCATCCTAAAACACTTTTTGTATAATATTGAAAAATCATCCTACAACAAAACATTTAATAAAATGTATAGTACTGTATGCACGGAATATCAGTGTTAGTATATGTACGCGCAATACAGTAGTGTCATGCATATACTGTAGCCGCAAATTATCGGCAAATGACTCAATATAACTCGTTTCATTGCTATCTCTCGTTTGTGTTTTGCGTGTACAGTACTATGAACTAAGAATATTTTTTGAAATCGTGCATTAAGATGTCCTCTAAATGCTCTGCTTCTTCTAAGGCTTCTGGCAAGTAGCCTACAATTAATGATTGATGAGAAGAAAGTAGACATGATTGTTATGCTAAAAGAGGGCAAAAGTCACAGAGAAGTAGCAGCCCATTACAGCATGACATTAATTGCGGTCGCCTGCATTGAGCATGAACAAGGTAAAATACTCATGCGGCCCTACCGTACCACCTTCGTTGCCATGTTCAAATACCTTAACATGATAGTGCCTCCCGTCATTCATCATCCTGCACAACTAATTCATCATCATCATCTACAGTATACTGTAATCAGCATTCATCACCAGTTATTACCCATATGATTTAACTTTATTATTTATTATTATTACAGGTACCCAGTGTAGTACAGTATTACATAATATTATTTAATTCTTTTACTATTACATGTACTGTAGTATTATTATTAATTTACATTATTATTTAATGTTATTATACAATAAATAATATGAAAATACAGAATATTGCTATACGAAAAAGACAAAAAATTTGCATCCACAAATAGGCAGGTTCCCCACGAATATTTTTATAGATATGTTCCACAGAAAAACCCGCGAATACGTGAGTTTTCCCGCAAATAAATTTTAGATGGGTTCCACAGAAAAATCCGCGAATGGGTGAGTCTGTAAATCGTGAGGAAACGAATACGGGGGTTTACTGTATATATGTATCCTGTATTACCGTATGATCCACACACACACACACACACACACACACACACACACACACACACACACACACTCTCTCTCTCTCTCTCTCTCTCTCTCTCTCTCTCTCTCTCTCTCTCTCTCTCTCTCTCTCTCTCTCTCTCTCTCTCAATATGAATTACTGTATCATTAACATGAAAATATGAAAGTAAAAACTCCGAGAATTTCATGAAGCCATCAAATGAATGCATGCGTACATATGTATGTGTTACAGTTTTTTTATTTGCTTTGACGTAGACTCCTTGATGACATGCTGTTGCATGGAAGGGTTGGAGTTAGCTAATCACAAAGCAGGGCACCAGCTTTCCTGGTTGCTGATTGGCTTGTAGCACGACACACTATTGGCTGGAAGTGTACGAAGTAGTCAATAACATAGCAGGGTGTCAGGTTTGCTACTTGCTGATTGGCTTGTAGCTCATATTCTTTGAGAGGGAGTTTCCCCTCTTTTTTTCATGATTGATTTAGTTTAATGTTTACTAATACTGTAGGCAGTCCCTGGTTATCAGTGGGCTCAGTTATTAGCAATCCAGTTTTTCAGTGCATGTGAAGCGACGAAAATCAGCAATTTTCGGCGCCGATTTCCGCTTATCGGGGCAGATAATCGCATATTGGCACCAATACATACCTAACAGAGGCGCCGATAAGTGCCGAAAATCACCGAAAAAGCCCAGATTTTCGTTTATCGTCGATTTTCGCTTATCGGCAATTTTCACTTATCGTCACGCTGTCGGAATGGAACCCCTGTCGATAACTGGGGACTGCTCGTCATGCTGTCGGAATGGAACCCCCGTCGATAACTGGGGGCTGCCTGTATATTCTTATAACCTAGTTTTGTGAATTAATCTTTCTTTACAATTGTGTACGTACTGTCATGAGTGCATTAGATATTTTTAATCTTCGTATTTCTCTCTCTCTCTCTCTCTCTCTCTCTCTCTCTCTCTCTCTCTCTCTCTCTCTCTCTCTCTCAGGGGTAACTTGATTAGTTTTCACATGTAGCTGTAAGCCATATATTTTGAAGGGTAATGCTGTAAGATGACTTTGAAATGATGGTATAGTGTTTTAGGGTGGAATTTTAAGGTGTATTTGGTGTTTGAACTATTAAAATAGGCAGTTATAAGCATTTTATTACAAGGCATACAGTACAGGTTACAGTATTTGGTGTTTGAACTATAAACATAGGCAGTTATAAGCATTTTTAGAGGGGGGGGTAACAATTTAACGCAGATTTTTTGGTATTGCGGGTAGTTGTGGTCCCTAACCCCCGCGAATACTGGGGGTCAACTGTACGTATGTGGAGTATGCAAGAAAATTAGAAAACTTATTTCAGGATTGGTTAACTTCTGCTGAAGTTGATGATTTTGACGATCATTAGAAATTAGTATTGCTAGAAAATTTAAGGATAACATACCCGTTGAGATTAAGCTATAGTGTATGTAGAAGATAGACAAGTTAAGTCTTTTGCAGGTGTGACTAGGTTGGCAGATGAATACAGCCTAACTCATGGTTTGATTGAAGTTCAGAAGAAAGGTGATCCTTCATTAGGTAGAATCCATTGTAATAAATATTCTAGTAATAGTAGCTGCAATATAGACTAGATTGACTGTTATTGCTATGCATTTGGGGAACCTGATCACACTTCCAAATTTTGTAAGAATAAAGAGCTATCTAGTAGTTCTATATTAACTTGTTACTGATGTCATGAGAAAGGGCATCTGGCAAAGAATTGTGTAAAAAGTAGTAAGAAATTGCTGCCTTTAGTTGATAGTCTTTCATTGAACATGGATGACAGTATGAAAGTAACCAAGGAATATTATGGAGAGTTTCTGCTTGAAGGAATAGTTTCTTTGCTCAAAGGAAGGGATTCGAGAGAAGTAGTCTTACTTCAGGACACCGGAGCAGCTGTAGTTTTACTTCAGGACACCGGAGGCAGTGATCAGCACAGAACAAGAAGTTATGCTGGATGGATTCCTAAACACTTAGAGTTGTGCAGGGTTATCCATCGCTCATAAAATGGCTGCCCCCATGCAAACGAAGTGCAAATGGCTGCCCACATAGCATATTTCTCTCATTTTGTCCTTCCTGTAACTTTCCTCCTCTGCCGCCCAAATGTCTTGTGTTCCAGGTTGCTGCAAGAGAGCTGCTTCAAAGATTGGAAGGAACTACTTGTAGCATCGGCCATATTGGACCCTGAGGTGCTCGGGCCTCCCAAGCTCGGCCGCATGCGCCCTAGGTCGTCCTCATAAGTGTTTTGGCCCTGGTAGCGAACGAATGTCCATTGTTCTCGCTCGCCCATTCCACAGGTCCGCCAATCCGCCAACAGGCCTCAGTTCAGGATACCCTTATAATGGATCATTGCTTTGGACTCCTACAGTAAGCCTAAGATGAACTCAAGTATTTTGGTGGCCTGTTTTTCCTCCTACTGATATATTTCTCGACTTTTAACGAACCCCTCCATGTAATCTCTGGTGATTCACCACGTGTATTCCTCTCTCTTCCTCCATTTATCAGTAAACCCTCCTTTTGTTCCCCTAGTCGACCCTTTTCTTAGCCTGCCACCCATCGTTTGCATGCTAGTTCAACTCCATTTTGTGAACATGCAATATAAGTGAGTTTTGATTGGCTGTGCCTCTTGTGGGCACGTTCATAGTGAATACTTACTACTTCCATTGCATGGTATTAGGGCTTCACTTCTCGCCAATCCGATAGTTACTTCGTCACCTCTCTCTTCCAGAGGGATGCCTTTATCGTGAGTGACCAAGGAACTCTCAGCGCCCTTGCATTCGTCGTCTTGAACTATCCACGTGCGACACGGAATTTCACCTTTTATGGCACTGACAAATCTTTATATAATTGCAGCTTGTTTATTATTATTCACGTGTGACCCTAGTATCAATCTGTAAACTGTTATTAATTGTTGAGTAAATGTAGGTAATCACTAAGTATAATTGCACCTTGCAGTAACTTGACTAAAAGGAGCACCGAAGGTTAGTAATCTTCTTTTTTCTGTTTTCCTAAATTTTTTTGTATTACTGTCAGCCATTTTATAGCGCTCTGTTGCTTGGCCGAGGTTGGTGATTAACAGTCTGGAAAAGTAAAATTGTCAGTTGCAGAGACAGCTTGCCCACTGATGGCATTGACACAATTGTCGGTACTGATCAAGCTACATCCAAGTGTGTGAATCCTATTTTGAGTGAGGCACCAGAGCTTGAAATGGGAGTAACTAGGTGTGGTCCAGATATAGGAATAGACTATGGTCATAATTTATTTGTGGATTTGAACAAGTACGAGAGAGGTGGTGTGGTTGATTTGGCAAGTTTGTGGCTGAGAAGACTGCTTTAGTCGGTTCTGACAGTGTTAACAAAGCTGGTGTTACAGCTGTCAAAAGGCATCACATACAATAGTTCTCAAATAATGCCTAGGTATCAAGTGATGGAGCCAAATGCATTCTCTCACTATTTTTGGGGTTTTACAATAGACTTCAAATTCTTATGCACTGTATTTACACTTACATTCATTATTCTCTATATCATGAATATCAAGCCCAGTTCTACAATAAACAACCACACAATGTGCACAGTTCTAGACTTTTAGGGCAGTTAGTTTTTAATGGAAGTTGGGAAGTGTTAAGTAAAAGAAGGTGGACAATCATGCTTGAAGAGACCAAAATGAAGAAAAACAAGTAAAGGCAAAGTGATTTAGTTGGGGCTGAAAGGATGATACAGAGAACTTTTAGTATTGCTCGCAAGTCATGCTTTGTGTGGTACCTCATGTGGGGAGAGTGAAGAATTGTACTTCAGCTTCATCAGCACTGTATGTTTCAGATAAAATTAAGTTATATTTTAAGATAACTTTCTTGGTCAAGCAAATTAATAGTCCACAGACATGAATCAAGTATAGTACCTTGAATCAGAATTGTAATAGTTTGAAGAATCAGGGCCATCACTGTGCTTCGTGATGGGCTAAACAACCATATCCTTCAAAGAGGAATGGTAAGTTTAGGAATTGAAAAAGAGACCATAATAAATGGCACAACAATAAACACTTGTGTACAGTAACCATAAGGAATTTAACTAGATCATGGCCTGGATAACTTTCATTTTTGGTTAATAGGAAACTGAGTATTCTTTATGATGGGAATGCATTTTGAGTGGAGACTGTAGGGAAATAAAGCGCACATTAATCAGTTAGATTAGAATGTGTGTAATTGTCACAAATTTCATTGTATAGAGATGTTTCATTGTTGAATTTGTAATCTTTTCTTTTCAGAAAGTACAAAGGAGACCCCTTAGAGAACAGACGTTCAAAACGGAAGCTCTACAATGCTGCTGAGAATAGTAAACATGTTCTTTCTACAATGGGGACAGCTCAGGTGTTTTTATATTAGATTTTTATAGAAGTAAAATATTTTAATGCATTAGTATAAACTGTATTTTTCTGTATAATTGTAATTTAAGCCACTCCCTGTTTCCGTGCTATCTGAATTAGCACAATTATGCAAAATTTTCTAATTATGAGGTCAGTTGTGGAATGAGTTCTCTTCACTCCCTTCTGTTTCCCTTCTTGTCCAGGTCTTCATCAAAGCTTGTTTTTCCATGATTTTATTGTCCTGCCTGTTGGCCTTCATCTTCCTATTTCCAGGACTACTGAGATCTCAAACTAATTTATTTCCTGTATGTTGAACTGTACTTCAGTTCACATCTGATTTGTACAATGATCATTCCACCAGACCAGAGTCTGGTGGAATGATCATTGTACAAATGAGTCTTTAGCATTGCATAATCTTAGCTTTTCAAAATCTATTATTTGTGATGAATATTTTTGAAGTTAGCTTACATTTTTGCACTGTTAGATGCAGTTGGCATTCAAAATTAGCAAACTCATTGTGTTTGGCTGACCCAGATGGACTGCCTATAATCACTTGTTTCCCACCAGGTGGTGATGGAATGTTTGTTCATGTCAGAATTCTTCCTGCTGTATCCTCAGTTGTTCAGGGGGAATTGGTTGTACTAATTTTGACTAGAGTTTGGCAGATTGTCTGCTGTACAGTATTTTGCAATCAGAAATAGAAATGTTAGGTTCTGTGGGAATGAGTGCTGTGTAAACAGAATGCATCTGGTTGGGCATGATGGTCACACACTGTTAGTTACCTGTAAGGGTAATGAGTGTGATTTTCGTCTTGTTGTGAAGAATGTAAGGAGTGCCTGATGAGGAAATTAATAATTATGTGAGATATCAGAAGGTGCAAGAGATCAGTAGATTGTGTAGACAATTATTCAGGTCTGGCTGAAAGTCTTACATCTAGTCTTTTGTCGTCTTGCTTTTAGCAAATAAGATTTGACAATCAAAATTGTTATATACTGTATATTATAATTTCCTTACTTAAACTAAAATACAGTCTGCTTGACTGGTGGATGCAATGCAGAATGCTGAGTATAGTGCAGCAGATTGCTGTAAAAATCGTTCAGATAGTGAAACAAGCATGAAATTTGGCACAAACATTCCTAAGACTACGCTCTCTTAGAAAAGGGTGCTGTACCCTGAAAATCAAGATGGCGGCTATTTTTCAAAATGGCCGCCATTTATGTTGAGATTCACTGGTTTGGGAGCATCTATTGGATGGAATATGCCAGTTTTTTTTTTTTTTTTAACCTCGACTTTTAGGTTATAAAAATGTTCCATACCACACATTTTATTGAAAACCCTTACTAAATGAATTGTAACCAAGATGGCGTACAAAATGGTTGCCATAAAAGTTTTTTTCTATCCACAGCGCTAGAACATAGAGACCAACTGTTTTTATTTAATGGTATATTCATGTGATCAGACAGTTTAACTAATATGCTATTTTCAACTGAAATAGTAATGGTATGGTCACATACAACATTGTGTCTAAGACTGTAACCATAAAAAGAAAAGAAGAAAATACGGACTAAATGCAACCAATCTATGTATAGGTCTCTCAACCTACACCTTTGAAAAATTCGAGGATAAGAAGGTAGGCATAGCATGACACGTTGGATGCTCAAGCTAGATTATCTACTGAAGAGAGGGGCAATATTTATCTAGACTTCACATTTGCAAGTGCACAGAGCTGTGCAGGGAAGACCCAGCTTGTAGCACTTGCACCTTTCCCGACAGCCTGCTTTGCATCCACATTTGGTAAGCTGTTGGCAACTCTTGGCTAAGGGCGCAGTTGGTTGTCCAGAGGACTTGCCATGCTTCACCAGACTTTTGCCATCCCCACTCAGCAGGGTTCTCTGGCTGTGGCTGACACTGGGTGGCCTGCCCCCACACACAACCAGCCTGGTGCGCAGCACGCTTGGTGTGTTGGAGGAGAGCTCCCTGGTTGGTGGAATGGCCTCATATGCCCTTTGTTTTCTGGCAAACATATCAAGTCTAGCCTCATCCACAGTGCCAGCAGTGCTGGATCTTTCATACATAAGTATGACAAACCTCTCCAGGACCTTCAGGTCACTCTCTTCCACTCTGAGAGGGTAGTGACTCAGTTTGGAGAACACAGTGGAGGCCTCTGGAAAGATGTTCCATGTCTGCCAGGCGGTCTTCTTGCCCTTGCTCCGAAGGCTGACACTGTATCACAGCCTGTGAACGCATGGAAGAAGAGCATGCCATTCACCTTCTCCTGGCCCAGAGAGTTGCACAGGTCATGCACAGCAATCCAGCGCAGGCTCTGGCCTTGGCCAAATGCCACCCATAGCTTCTCTAGCCCTAGATTGTGGAGAGTGGAGAAAGCACTGACTGCAACGACAAGAACATCTGTGTCATTTGCTTTAACCGTGATGGTCTTGGCTCCATGTTCTGTGGCATATTTGGCATGGAGAAAGATGCGGGTGTCAGCTTCCTCATGAGAGCACTTTTCCAGTCCCTGAAGACTAGCCTCATGAGTGCTGAGGACAGCAGACCCTTTCGTGGCAATGACAACATTTGTGGCAGACATCTGGGCAACTTTGTCTGCCAGGAACTGGAACAACTCTGTCTTGTTGGCATCGTGTCTTAGGAAATTGCGCCAGTTGGATGGAATTGTGTTCTTGTCTGTCACCTTGCGCCTTCCTCCTTGACCACGTTGGAGCCTGGTCTCAGCTTTGAGGCTGGATGTATTGTATACATCAAATACAAGATGTGATGATGTGTACTTGCTGCTATAGGATTGTATCACAGGCAAGAAGTCGCAAAGTGCATAGCCCTCAAAGGTCTTTCCTTTCTTTGGTGGCAAGGCATGGACCAAAGCTGATCCATCTACAATGAGGACATCAGTCTTTGGTTCTTTGTCTTCTAGTGTAACATGACTCTCCAGGACCGAGGTCAGCTGAGACTTCTGACATGTGTACAGCCTACCACCCTCACTAAGGGAAGCTGGGAATGTTTGATTCGTGCTGGAAGAATTCCTGCAGATCACATTCACGGCTCTGACAGGATATAAATAGCTTTGAGGAAAGCTGGCAATCCTCCTTCAGAAGTTTCTGCTTTGACTGTTCTACAGGAGCAGCTTCTTGCCTGAAGAAGTCAGTTCTGTTCTTCTTTATCGGCTCATAGAAGGAGACTGCATTGTTTGCCAAAGAGTCTGAAAACTTCTGAAATTTAGTGCGGCCTCTGTCAAGGTGTGTCTGTAGAAGTTCTGCTGAGCTGGGGTGGGCAATGCATGAGCTGTGCAATGGCCTGGTCTGACTTTGATGCTCCAAATCGTAACTGTGACTTGATGTCAGCCCCATGCTCAACCATCCCTACAAACTGGAGCAGGAGAGGAGGCACAGAATTTCGTACACAAGCCTCAGAAAATGTGCCATCAAACCGTGACTGATGATCAAGTATAGACTTTCTGAGAATATTTGCTGCTTTAGCAATGATAACTGCCTCTGAAAGATCAGATGATTGAGCAAGTGCTTTTCCCACATCCTTTTGAAATGCAAGTAATACATCTCTGCCAGATTTATGAGCCTCAAGTTCTGGAATTTCTGCCAGAAGTTTGTCTTTGAGTCTCGTGGAATTTACACTGGTGACTCTACACCTAATTGTTCCAGGCGTTGTTGGTAGAGGTGGCAAATATCTGCCAGCCGAAATGTGACTGGATCATCTGAACAAAGGTTGTTTTCAACAATGTATGTCATCAGTTCTGACAGAACTAGTGGATACACATCTGATTCTGACTCAGTGCTACCTTGGTCTTTCTCAAGGCTCCTCAGGTAGGACCTTTTTCTGTTGTAGAGGGCACAAAGACAGGCATGGTGATACTTAAACTCCTGTGCAATGACATCCCCACCAGTCAACTTAGCAAAGGCTTGCCATCACTAAGTATCTCTGCACATTCACGCAATTTCAAGTCAAGGCCTTTAGTACTAGCCTGTCTGAGATCAGATGCAGGTGCCACTTTCTCACAGAAAATGCAAACTTCATTGTCATGACTGGTTCGGGCGCAGTTTTGCACGACTAGTCTCAGTGTTGCTGGTCTGGTCATTGGATTGTCGCTTTCTTGCAGGTCCAGTTTAGTGTTGTTAAACAACAAGCGACAGTTCACATGGTATTTTGCTGCATTTTTTCCTGAGTGTGGCCTCTATGCCATCACCTTCATCCAGCCTTGCTGGATCCATTATCAGTGGCATTTCATTAATTTCACTGAACATGGGAATGTTCCTTGCCAGCATTGTGTACCCATCATGGTCTAGGACATGATGACTTGGAGGTGATGTCAAGTGCTCACCTCTTTTGTCCTTCTGACAAAGACAACACAAACTCCAGTTTGTTTTTCTACTGCTCAATATTGGATTGGCATCACATTCTGCCATGATTTCACTTTTGATTAAGGCGAGGTTATCCTTTTACCACCTTAAACAAAGCACACATTCCTGTATGGGATTCAACTAGGTTCGGTCTCCCTACACCTAGCCCGATCATTCATCAGTGCCATTTAAGTCCCGTGTGATCTGTACACCATCTGGGTAAGTACATGAACCATCATGTACAGCCCCATACCCTTGGCTCGGCTCTCCCGCTGGCACATCCTGTCTATTCAGGTGCGGCTATCTAACTATAGCTGGTCTGGGGCTGTTAGAAAGCATTTGGGACACTAAACTAAACTATACTACAACTACTAGTCTAAGACTACAGGATTAGTAAAGCTGGATTAGCTGGCACTGAACCCCATGCTGAGTTACACAGCAGTGATGTCACCAGTGTGCCCTGGTTGTGTGCAGACATACACTCTTTACATTTATTAATTTTCCTTCAAAATTGATGAGTTATTCGAAAGAGATGGCCTCATTAGGATCTAAAACCACAGAAACCAAGATCCATGCTTAAAACGATAATTGTTGAGCAGGCATTATTTCTCATTATAATTATTGTTTCTACCTTTTCTTGGCAGCCATATAGCCCCCATATTTAAAAGGTAAACTGTACTGGGAAGCTACAGAAACATAATATTCACAAGAAATAGTATGGAAGAGCTTTACCATATTGCTAGAAGCAAATACATGCCATTCTAGTGAAAAATTAGCCAAAATCTGTCGATACTGGCCGCCATCTTGGAATTTGGCCATATATTAAATTTTTGCGTGTGCGCCCTTTTCTGATAGAGGGAACTTTAAAGAGCACTTGTGCAAAATTTCATGCTTGTTTCACTATCTGAACGATTCTTATGAAATATGCAATTATCTGCTGCACTAGTAGTCCAATTTGGATGCATGATAGCCTACAAATCTTAACTATTGCCAACCTTCTTTTTAATATCTTAAAACCATAGAATTGAAATACAGTCAACCCCCTGTATTCGCAGGGATTAGGGGTCACAACCACCCATGAACACTGAAAATCTGCGATATATTGGACGCCCCCTCTAAAAATGCGTATATGTAACTGCCTATTTCAAGCCAATCAGCATCAAGGAAAGTTGGTACCCTGCTGTGTGATTGGCTTTATCCAACCCTTCCAGCCAATAGCTGTCATCATGGAGAGAGAGAGAGGTGAACTGAGTACAGTATACCTTAAACTAAAATGCATATAACTGCTCATTTTGACAGTTCAAACAAAAATATACCTTAAACTATTATCCTAAAGCACTGTAATATCATTTCAGTCATCTTACAACATTACCCTTAAAAGTATGTGGCTCACAGCTGTGTGTGAAAACTAATAAAGTTATCCCTGAGAGAGAGAGAGAGAGAGAGAGAGAGAGAGAGAGAGAAAGAACAAAAATACATTTGCACAATAAAAATATTAATACACTATTGACAGTATGTACACAAAGGCAAATAAAGATTAATTTACATAACTATAGCCTCCTCGCACTAACCTGGCGGAGAAGCCCCGCCCACCTCTGTAACTGCATGGATTGCAGGGTTCTTCAGTATTGTATCTGTTTCGAATTTAATCAATAACAAGCATACAAAATATAGCATATCATTACAAAATCTTGATGTAATATATAAATTTCTATTCTTTCTGCATAGTTGCTGTCACTGTAACACTTGTCATTGTATAAAAAACGAAGAAAAAAAATGAGTGCAACTGTATGCAAAGAAAGGGGAGGCATGCTGGTTATTGGAACAGCCATTGTTTTGGCAGGATATGGAATCTTACACTTGCCACCTCATCAGCTGATTTCATTGACGTCAAATTTTTGATATTTTTCATCCCATTTGAAGGTAAGTACTTACATAGTACTTACATAGCTTCATATATTTACCTATTTAATTTCCTGCATAATCTAACACAAAGTAAAGGTGTCTTTTTATATTTATATTCGTAATGAGCGATCGGAGGAGGAAGATCAGGTAAGCATTACCCATAGTAGGTCTATTAATAATATTCCCCAGCTCTCCAGTTCCAATCCAGTTGTTAAGGGCCACACGTGTCCGTAGATGGTTGGTTAGGAATGGAAGGTTTGATCCAGTTCAACAAAGATGGGTAAACTTTCAGAAAAGTGTTAGATATCTCCTAACAAATAGTGAAAAAAAAAACTGGTCTAAAACAAGGCATTTTCTTCCATCCGTTTTGTTTTATTTATTTTTTGTATTTTATTTTTATCTTATGTTTTGTTTTGTTTATCCAATGGCAATATTGAGTACCAGTTTAGGATTTTATCACAGAGCTGAACTAGAGTTACTAGAGTGCTTATTCCATATGTAGTCAAACTCAAAAAAATTATCATCGCTAGAGTTTAGAATACTTGGAGATAGTTGCAGTTCACAGATCGGTTAGGCTATTTACCAAAATTCATTGGTTAAGTGGTTGAATCTGGCGGAGCCGATTGGTAGCCTCGTATGGGGTCTAGTTCCAATAATTGGATAAACCAAAAAATTATATCTCTTCTTTATTTACCCTTTGTTTTATGCGACTATTTGCAGTCGTATTGTAAATGAAGCTGTAGGCTGTAGGCCTATATGTGGTTAATTGCCTTCGTGTGCTAACATTCACTTTTAAATTATAACTTTAACGTTATGTCATTTTAATACATGTTTCTTGGCTTATAGGAAAGATACATACATATGATTTTTCGACATATATTTCCCGATTCAGAATTATTATTACTCAATAAATACATTAAAAACTCTATAGCTTTTATATTTCCCCTTCAATTAGCTAGAAAATAGCATAAAATTTACGTAGTCCTATAGCAGATTAATTTTAGATCACCTTAAACCAAAGAGTATTGCTCTTACAATTAAATCCAAACATAAATTCAAATACAAATTAAAGATTAGTTAATCAGTAAAAATAATTATTTGTGTCGTCGCCAAAAGAATGGCTGGTCCATTAACCAGCACGCCTCCCCTTTCGTTGCATACAGTTGCACTCGTTTTTTTTTGCTTCGTGTGTTTCTATACAATGACAAGTATTTCAGTGACAACAACTATGCAGAAAGAATAGAAATTTATATATTACATCAAGATTTTTGTAATGATATGCTATATTTTGTATGCTTGTTAATGATTAAATTCAAAATAGATACAATACTGACGAATCCTGCAAGCTATGCAGTTACAATGGTGGGCGGGGCTTCTCTGCCAGGTTAGTGCAAGGAGACTATAGGTTATAAGAATGTATAATTTCAGTAAACATTAAAGTAAAATCAACCATAGAAAAGGAGGGGAAATTCCCTTGCAAAGCATCGGAGCTACAAACCAGTCAGCAACTAGCAAAGCTGGTACCCTGCTCTGTGATTGGCTCGTCCAACCATTCCAGCTAATAGCATGTCGTGCTATGAGCCAATCAGCATTGAGGTAACTTACTCTGCTATGTGATTTGCTACTTCTAACCTTTCCAGCTAATATCGCCCTTTCTATCTACTATCCATCTCTCACTCTATGAGTACCCTTTGGCTAAAGTGAGAGAGAGAGGGAGAAGGGCTGAACTGAGTTGTTTACATCAGTTAAACCAAGGGTTCCCAAACTACGTGGTCGCAGAAGATTTTTTGGGGCAAGAAGACCAGGCGATTGTACATATAGTATCTCCTGTATCAATTTCACTCTTTTTTTTTTTTTTTTTACAAGTCATTTGAGTAAACATAAAAATAACAGATACATCACCTAAGTATAAAAAACTTCTATAAACTGCTCACTCTCATATATAAATCTAACCAAAATGCAAACTACCTAAATTTATCTAAAAATAAATTTGATTACTTTAGTACGTTTTGTATTTGATTTTGTCAAAAATCTATGTTGACTTGGGGAAAAAATGTTAATCCTTCCATGTAGAGGTTCTTGAAAGATTATGATACCAAATATCACATACTCAAATATTGAAGAAATTTTCTCCATTGGTGATCATTAGTATATACTGCAAAATGTAAAGGTCTATACTGAACTTGTTTAAGGAAGTTCCTTACTTTCTTACTGTAAAAAAAAGTAACCAATACTGAACACTGAAGTACCTGATACAATGTCATTATTCGTTATGACAACACTAGGTCTCATATCGAAAACATATTCATGGTATCCTCTGTTTCTCAGCCTTCCACCACTCTGCTGATTGTACACATACAGTACAAAGCATACAGGTTTGATTTTGTCACCTTTTTCTATATTTTACTCTATAATGCAAAACAAATGTATGGTATGCTTATATATTCTCTTAAAATCAGTTTAAATGCACGATATGTATTTATAAATTAAGTAGATGCTATTTGTAATTAATGTAATTTCTTCACTCAAAAGTATTTTTTAATACTAAATATTTGGATCGCAACTTTTGTCTTTGATATAATCTTTCAAATTGAGTTACCAATAGTGATAGTACTAGTTTACCTATGTTGACTGTGATGTTTCCTGTGTTTGTATTTTGTATTTGCAAAATGGATTGCTGGGTAATTCGAAAAGTGGATGTAAAAGAAACTTCATATGTAAATCAAAAGACCGAAGAAGTGGGTAATAGTGTAGTTACAGCGCCATGTCGGTCAAATATGAAAAGGAGTGTTGTTGAAACAAGCAGCAATGGTCAATCACAGCTAAAACGGCAAAATTACTAAGGAGATTTTATTCAGTATGGCTTTGTATGCCAGGTTGTTAATGACGTTCATCATCCTCAATGTGTTACATGTTTTTAAGTGTTGGCTAATGAAAAGACACCTGCAATGCAAACACCAATCATTTACAAATAAACCAATAGATTTTTTTCAACGCAGAAAAATGGAGTTACAAGGACAAAAGCAAGTGATAAAAAATGTTGCAGCACCTTTCAAAGCTCAAATGGTATCGTTTGAGGCTGCATATCCAATTGCTCAGAAAAAAAAAGCCACACACAATAGGGAAGAGCTTATTAAATCTGCTGCACCCCCTCGACTTGGGACCACCTTGATGTGGTGGGGGCTCTTGAACCCCAGGGATCTGTTCATGGGTTTGAGTCCAAGAGTCCCATATACCATTCTATATTTCTTTGAATTAATTTTTGTGGAATTTTCTGCTTTTGCTAAAATTTATTGGACCTGATAAATAAGAAAAGATATCACAACTGGAATTGGGTTTATATCCTAAGCTAAATAGTGGGAACTGTGGTAGGACCATCCACTGCCCGATAACGTTCGGACCTGAAAGATATCAGGCGGACTATTGTTTAGGGCTGGACCACGGATTCCATGTGGGTCTGGTTCTGGGGATAGGACTCTCAGCATTCTATCTGGTTTGCCCATAACATGATTAAGATGGGGACGATTGTATTTTTGAAATAATCACAGTCCTAGCAAGCAGGTTTGGCTTACACTTGGGCCACTGTAATCATGTTGTGCTATCCTCTTTGGGGTAGGGTAGGGGGAGGACATTTGGGAGTCGGTTCTCACTTGTGCCATTGGTGGAAGAATAAACTCCATGAAAGGCTGATGATATCTTTTTAAGGTTTTCAGGTTTATCTAATTTTTTTTTATACTTAAATCTTTATGCTGAGTAATTTTAAAGATTCAAGTACAAATCTTTATGCTGAGTAATTTTAAAGATTCAAGTACCCCTGGGCCCTGTGATGGCATTGTTCCGGCACAGATGACGACCGCAGTTCCATTACAGAGCAAATCTTCTAGCATGGAAATGGACAATTTTCTGGATAATCCAAATGATAAAAGATTGGAGTGGTATTAAAACCTTAATACCTTATAAAACAAAAAGAGTAAATACCGACATGACCCAACCTTGACTCACTTCGACTCCCTCTTTGGGAGTGGAAGTTGGTCAAGGTTCCTAACCATGGAAGATGAGCAAAATATTTCGGCTTTAAAATGAGAAAGTTATTTATTAAATAGACATCCAACAACAGATCTGTTGTTCAGACAATTAAAGGAGAAAACTTGGCTTATAGAAGCCACAACAAAAAGTCAGTCTGGAGACTGTTTGTCTTTGAAAAATATGAACAGTATTAACATTAAAGGGAAAAAACACGATACTATTAACAGCATTCAGGATACCATTGTACTTCCTGAAAACAACAGTGAAACATTAGATAAGAAAATGCTATTAGACTCTCTCAAAAAAAAGATACCCAAAGGTCCAAGATTGTGAGGTATATGTTGTACCAAGTAAAAACAGCAATAAACAAATATTAAAAATAGCAAGAATAAAATTTGAGGGTGAAGATCTACCTAAAAAAATAAAAATTTTAGGCCAAAATAGAGAGTTAAGACCCTATGTCCCAAAGCCACTGCAATGTCAAAATTGCAGTAAGTATGGACACACAAGGAAAAATTGTCATAATGAACCGGTATGTGCTTATTGTGGATCTACTGAACATACCACACAGTGGAAGTGCTGTGAACCTAAGTGTGTAAATTGTGGGCAGAATCATCATGCAAGATCCAAAGACTGCATGTATTGTATATACAATACGGAATTGAAAATACTACAAGAATGAACAGGCATGTCTATAAAAGAGGCTAAGTTGGAATTAAAAGTGAGAGGAATTCAAGATCCGTCTAAGAAACATACATATTCTTCAATAACGAGCAAATAATGAAACAAAAATGCAAACAGATAGAAGTAACAGAGCAAAGAAAAGTAAATCTCAAGAAGAAATTAATAATTTAGAAATAAAAACTAAATGGTAAAGAATAAAGAGACAGGTACAAATGAGATGGATAATATTTTATCCAATTCATTTGAAATATTAATACAAATAGAAACACAGGAGGATGCTGCTACGGAAGTAACAGAGAAGGGTCGTGATGGACTGGAAATTCAAGATAAAAAAAAAGGCCTTTGGAGAGAACACCACCCAAAACGAAGAAACCAACTATTATTAGAGAAACATAAGTTAAACCAAAGACAAAGGAGATGATAAAGGAACAAAAACAAAAACAAGCTAAGAATATACCTTTATCTCTTAAAATAATAGTAAAACCTATGAAGGCAAATGTCGAAAACACTGAAGAAGTGAAAGAGAACCATACCATAGATAACAATGATTATGACAAAGGAGAAGAGATTACTCCATCTCCAATAATTGGTACAAGAGTAAATGAAAAAAGAAATATACATGATAATACATGTGAATGTAATGATTGTTTCATTGAATTATGCAGTAACAACAAAAACATAACAAAAGATGGTTTAACAAACATATATAGAAAAAAAGAAAGCACAGATTTGAGTACCCATGAAAAAGGTTGAATGTGCATTGAGCACTTAGTATTTTATAAAGAAAAACAAATGAATGTCATGAGTAAATTATTAGAAAAAATCCAAATTGATGATACAAAAAAAGAGAGTAAAGCTCGACTGCTGTAACAAAATATTTTCAGTGGTTGTATTATACAGTGGAACATAAATGGTCTACAGACCAGATTACACCTAGGAGAAATACAGTGACTACTAAACGAAAATGAACCAATGATATTTTGTTTACAACACGTCAACAAGACTGTGCCAATAATAGGTAAATATACTGTACCTTAGCATCAACGTCACGAGAGGAAGAAGGAAATTTAGGTGCTGCTATATATGTACATAACAAAGTATGTTATGACAAAGTACCTGTAAACTTTACTGATCTGCAAGTATCAAGTATTAGAATAGAATAAAAAATGATAATTCTGTAATTTATAATTTATACAATCAACCTAATTAAAATTACGACATTGACAAACTTTAAGAATTACTTAATAATGCCAAAGAACCTACATTAATAAAAGGTGATTTTACAACCCGGTGTGGAACTGTAATTGTACAGACTCAGATAGAGCAGGAAGTAAAATAGAAGAATTCATAGATTCATACAACATGCTCTGTATAAATGATAACGAAATCAGCACATATTTTCCTAAAACACATGGAACGTTTTCCTCAATCGACTTAACTCTATGTACAGCAATCATAGTAGACAGATTGGATTGGTATACAGTTGGCAACTTGTACACAAGTGATCATTTCCCAATATTAGTTTCCTTATTACAAAATAATCCTACCAAGCATGTCCCTCAATGTAATATTTATAAAGCAGATTGGGAGCAATATGAATTCCACACTAAAATTATCCCACCATTTGAATATTTAAAAGACCATAATGAAACTAATAAATTTCTTGTTGATTTCATTAAAAATGCTGCTGATAATCAATACCAAAATCAAAAGCTCATCCAACAAAACACAAAGTCCCATGGTGGTCTGAAAAACTAACAGAATTAATAAAAATAAAACACCAAATTGGAAGACAGTTAGATAATTTGAATAGAAAGTTCAGTAAATAAAACACTACCAATATTAAAAGAAAATTGACAAAAACTGACTACATTGTCATTAGAAATTGATACATTAAAACCTCTATATAACAAAATATCTGCAAAGTTCAAAAGAGAAGTAATCCAAGGAAGAATCATTTCATGGAGGAAACATGTATCAGATCTCTCTAATAATACTCCCATACAAAAAATATTGGAAAAATTCAGGAAAATAAATGGCACCTATGTTAAACCATCTAGACATGCCGTAATAAAAGATGGGAAAAGAATACTTGATCCAAAGGAAATAAGTAATGTAATATCCATACCATACCCATATCCATGCCATACCCATACCCATGCCATACCCATATCCTTACTATACCCATACCCACACCCACAGCGAAAATCTACGGCAGCACCAGCCCCTTTTTCCTTCTGGTGTGCAAGCAAACAAGCAAACAAACATTTCAGAGTTTTAGTATTACTGTATATATGTACAGTGCTAGACCATCCCTGACCCCTTGGATCACTTTTTTATTTACTACATTTTTAACAAAAGGTCCATATCCGTACCATACCCATACCCATATCCGTACCATACCCATACCCATATCCGTAATATACCCATATCCATACCATACCAATACCCATATCCGTAATATACTCATACCCATACCCATATCCATTCCCATTCCATACCCATACCCATATCTATACCATACAGATACTCAAACCTATACCCATACCCATACCATACCCTACCCATACCCAAACCCAAACCCATATCCATACCATACCCATACCTATAACCATACCCAAATCCATTCCATACCCATACCCATATCTGTACCATACCCATACCAACAGCTAAATTAACCTTACTAATAATAGTCAGCAAAAGTCTAGGCAGCACCAGCCCCATTTATGGGGGAGGGGGAGAGAAGAGGGAAGGGAAGGGGGAGTAGGAGAGTGAGGGGGGAGGGGGAAGGTGAGTGGGAGGAGAGGGGAAATGGGACGGGAATGGAAAGGGAAGGGGAGAGTGATGGAGGAGGTAAGGGGAGGGAAGATGGAAGGTGAGGGGATGGGGAGGAGAGGGGAAAGGGAAGGGGGAGGGGAGGAGGAGGGAAGAGGGAAGGAGAGGGTGAGGACACAGCTAAATTAACACTTGATCTTGTGCTTGGGGAGGGGAGGGAAGGGAAGGGGATAGGAAGGGGAGGGGAAGGAGGGGAAGGAAGGGAAAGGGGAGGACACAGCTAAATTAACATTTGATCTTGTGCTTGGGGAGGGGGATGGAAGAGGGAAGGGGAAGGGGAGGACACAGCTAAATTAACACTTGTGTGCTCAGGGACGGGGATGGAAAAGGGAAGGGGAGGGGAGGACACAGCTAAATTAACACTTGATTTTGTGCTGGGGGAGGGGAGGAGAGAGGAAGAGGAGGGGATGGAAGAGAGAAAGAGAGGGAAGGGGAAGGGGAGGACACAGCTAAATTAACACTTGATTTTGTGCTGGGGAGGGAGGAGAGAGGAAGAGGATGGGATGGAAGAGAGAAAGAGAGGGAAGGGGAAGGGGAGGACACAGCTAAATTAACACTTGATTGTGTGCTCGGGGAGGGGAGGGATGAGGAGTGGGGAGGGGGATGGAAGAGGGAAGGGGAGGGAAGGACACAGCTAAATTAACACTTGATTTTGTGCTCGGGGAGGGGAGAGGAGTGGGGAGGGGGATGGAAGAGGGAAGGGGAGTGGGAGGACACAGCTCAATTACCACTTGATTGTGTGCTCCGGTGTGCAAACAAACAAACAGATGTTTCAGAGTTTTAGTATTATATAGATAGAGAGATAATTGACAGAAAGTCAGCCAGCTTCTCCCAGCACCATTCTGTTCACGCACATTAAGAAAACGGTGTCCCTTCTAATGTTGTGAGCAGTCCGTACCTGAGCATCGGGAAATTTGAAATCTGGGGGCTCTTCTGAATGGCCCACTGTACCTTTAAAATTCATTTCAAAAAAGAAACCCCCTCCACAATACGAGCTTTCAGAAAAACTAAGTTTCACAACTGTATCTTTTACTGTTATTGATCCGCAGGTATGTTTACTGTATATGTATATCTTTCTGTCAAGCACTTTCCCTTTCTGTCTATCTATTTTTCTATGTATCTATTCGTCTCACATTCTACGAGTATCCTTTGGCATAAAGAAAGAGAGAAAGAGAGAGAGTGAGTCTTTGCCCAGGTGCTAACCCCCTTCATGGTCAATATGTCAAGATGAGTGACAGTTATCCCTTCATCCCTCCCCGTAAGTCGGAGACAGAAAAAGATCAGGGAAAACAATTATTGAGCTAAAATCTTACCTAATTTAGTAAATCATTTGTTTATCTACAAAATAAATAAACATGCATGTTACATATGAATAAAAATTCTCTCATCTCAGTGAGAGAGAGAGAGAGAGAGCTCACACACTAGTGACAGTACATACCAAAGCATCAAACTACAAGCTTTGTGATTGACTACTTCCAACTCCTTCAACCAAATAGTGTGTCATCATGGAGATAGACAGAGAGAGAGAGGGGGTGAACATCGTTTTTTGTTCTACAGTACACATTACGTTGATAATATAGTCAACTCTCGTTAAACCAGACCCCGTTAATCCGGATATTGGATAAGACATACACCGAAGAGGGTCAGGCGATTTAAAATACGTAATGTTCATCCACTATTTAAGATGGTTACTGTTCCTCTGCTCGTCGTGTACCATTTTCCTCCGTATTTACCAAAGGTAAATAAAAAACGTTTCATTTATGTTTTTATTTTATATATACTGTTCTGTATTTATACTATACTAAACTAAAATGCTTTTAACTTGTAACTGATTTAACTTGCGCATAGTATGCACAGTCATTACGACACGCTATTGTCTGGAAAGGTAGGAAGTACCGTAGCCAATCACCGAGCATTGATAGTTTTACCTATCTGCTGCCTGACTGGTAGCTACAGTGCGATGCCTTGTATGTTTTTAGGAAAGAAAAGACATGACGAAGGTAAACTTTATGAAGACAAAAGCTGAGTTACTGAACAGTACTTGTGTTTATGTAGCAAATGACATGAAAGAGAGATAAATTGTGAGTTCCCCCATGCAGCGTAATTCTATCCTCGAGAGATTAAAGAGATGAATTTTGTTTTGAAGGTATGTCAACTTAGTGTTAGTAAATATCTAATGAAGCAAAAAAAAAAAATTTTTTTTGTTGCTAAAGAATCTCTAAACCAACAATTTTGCACTCAGATTAATGAGAAGGAATTCATTCTATTCTTCATGTAATCAGTAAAATACATACACTATTGAAAGCTACGTATTGTATTCAAAACACACGCACTTATGTCATTGTTAGCTTCACGTGATGAAAACGTTCTTTCTCAGAAAGAATACAGCTAATACCTGATTGGGTGGCTGGTTGCCATGGTGATTTGTTAGCCAGTAACAGCTCTCTACTTCGGTTCTATTGATCACAAATTGTGTGTACGGCATTAAGTTTGAACATTGCCATGATCATGATTATTTGACTGCTGATGGCAAGAATTACTCAATAATTTGCTTTTTATAATTATTTCTTCATGAAAACAAGAATTTAACAATAATTTCAACTTTAATATAGTGGTACGAATCCTGTTCCTGGACCGTCCTCAAGTGTACGACTGCAAACTGATGATTGATATGATGAAATGTGTTTTATAGTCTTACTTATTGTTAAAATTTACAAGTTGAACTACAATTATTTTGATCGTGCATATTTTTGCATTTTATGGAATGTTTTTGTTGAAAACAAAATGTGTTAGTGAACATATGGTCTTAATTGTCCCACTACTTTATTGTTGATGATCTTAATTATTGCACACTTATTTAACAGTATATTATAATATAAATAATAATAAACTATATGAATAAATAACTAAAGCGAAAAAAACATGAAAAAAGGGAAAAAAATGTTTTTGCTGGAATAGTCATGTTTGATTATGCTCTTGACCCCACAGTTCCAAAATCCAAAAAATTCCAAAAACCAAAACACATCTGGCCCCGAGGATTTCGGATAAAGGATTGTGTACCTGTAATCTAAATTTCATTATCTTACTTTTCATTGTAGAGACTCAACTTCTTTTTACTTAACTATTATACGTTTATGTCTCGGCCTAGGCATCTACATAAGCGGCTGAATTCTATAAGTTTTATCATTTTATTCTTCATTTTTCGTCTTTTACTATGAGATTTAATTTCAAACATTTCTGCATTGGTTTATTATTCATACTCTTTATAAAAATACTGTAATGAAGTACAGTATATTTATAGGTATTCGTAGGTGTATATATAGGTATCACCACTTGAACCAGACCTGGCCCCCATATTAGTCCATCTTAACGAGGGTCAACTGTAGATCGATATTGAGGGATTTTCCTCTAACATTTAATTGATATTTTGCTGATTTTGCATTAATTTTAATATTTGAAATTTAGTAAATCAATTATTTATCATACAAGAAAAAAGAATACAGTACATGTTATAAAGTCATACCTCGAAATTACGCGAGGTTAGGTTCCGGAGCCCCTCGTGCAAGGTGAATTTTCGCGTAAGTTTGGCATGGTCTTTAAAAATGCTAATAAATGTTTATTTCCAGAGTTTAAGTACTAAATATGACCCTAATCATGCTCATTTAAAAGCTAACTTTTAAATGAACTAAAGTTAGTGTAATTTTATTTAAAATTTAGCTTATTACCCTTAAAAAATTAATGCAGTAAATGGTTGACATAAAAATTGAGTACTGCACAGTTTCATAATAGTGCATTTACGGTAGGTGCGTACGTATACTAATGTTACCCCTAATTCATGGGATGCCGTTGTCTTTGTCACTTAGAGTAAAAGCCATTTTCTTTGCGTCACTAGGCAAAACGTCATGTGTCACAATCATAACAAAAGTACAATTCCATAAAATATCGAAAACATGTACATAATGTTCGTAGAAGGTAGTACAGTACAGGTAAAATTCAATAAATTTAAAATTATA
Source organism: Macrobrachium rosenbergii (assembly GCF_040412425.1). Lineage (NCBI taxonomy): Eukaryota > Metazoa > Arthropoda > Malacostraca > Decapoda > Palaemonidae > Macrobrachium > Macrobrachium rosenbergii. The sequence continues at coordinate 577,573 of NC_089782.1, forward strand.
TACTGTACAGGTAATGACGTACAGAGAATGATAAGTAGTAAACGTATGTTTGAGCGGTAACTACAAATGAGAGAGAGAGAGAGAGAGAGATAGATACTGTAATAAAGTAAATGTACTGCTTTTGTATCGTATTTATGCGCAAATATATAAATACAAATTTTCCATTCTGATTTTAAACCTAAAAACACGAAAACTTAAAAATTATACACACTTTCTACAGGGGTATCATCTTTGAAAAATGCAGGGTATCACATCTTGTAAAAGTACACCAACTGAACGTGCTGTAATTACATGCACATACAGATTGCACAAGCACTTTTCTCCGAGGTGAACAGAGTAATTTTCAAAGAATGACATACAACTCTTAGTTACATCTCTGATATTACATTAAAGAATTCATTTTATCAGATGAGCGCGGCTGAACAACCTCATCTCAAGGTCATGTAAAGTCCTTGTGACAAAGACTTTGCAAATGGACATAATACTTGTATGATATTTATGTACAGAAATATAAATATAAATTTTCCATATCAATTTTACAGTTAAAAGCATGAAAACTTATAAATGTACTTCAAACATTAAACAAGCATTTTCTGCAGGGGTATCATCTTTGAAAAGTGCAGTAACTTTGCAAATGGGTATCACATCTTGTAAAAGTACACTTAAGTGAATGTGCTGAAATTACCTTTGCATCATATTTATGCATGTACAAAAATAAAAATAATACATTTTCGATGCAGATTGTACACATGAAAGCATGAAATGCGTTTTTCATAGAGATTTTACACATGAAAGCATGAAATGCATTTTTTATAGAGATTTTGCACATTAAAACATGAAATGCATTTTTCATACAGATTTTACACATAGAAGCATGAAATGCATTTTTCATACAGATTTTACACATAAAAGAATGAAATGCATTTTTCATACAGATTTTACACATAAAAGCATGAAAACTTGTACATTACTTAAAAAATTAAACACCCACTTCTGCAGGGTTTCTCGAGAATTTCGTGTGTCTGTGAAAAAATCGCATATGCCCATTAGTTAGGTTCCAGTGAAAAGTTTGTGTGTGTGAATTCGTGCAACTCAAATCGTGTAAGATCGAAGTATTACTGTATATCCATAAAAATTCTCTCTCTCTCTTATCTGTGAGAGAGAGAGAGAGATAACAAAAATACAACTCGTGCACTATTGACAGTACATACAAAGCATCGAGCTACAAGCTATGTGATAGGCTACTTCCAACTCTTTCAGCCAGTAGCGTGTCATCAAGGAGAGAGAGAGAGGGGGGGGTGAATATCTTTTTTTTTTATACAGTACATATTATTACAGTGATAATAGATCAGTATTGAGGGATTTTACTTTAACATTTGATTGATATTTTGCTCTGTTTACGTTAATATTAATATTTGAAATTAGTAAATAATTTTTTTTATCATAAAAAATGTATTTAGTCAGAAATAAAATGAAAATACAGTAATTAGTGAATATTGCTCTACGAAAAAATCTGCAAATTAGTGAATTTTCCCGCAATATATTTGGAGATATGTTTCACAGAAAAAACCGCGAATGCCAAACTGCTACCTAGCAGGGGTCCACTGTAGAACATTTTTATGGCTATGAAGGAGTGGTACCTCAAATTATCAGACTTCATTACTTAATAGACTCGCTCGAGTCTGATAAAAATGATAACAATGTTTTGTACTTATCAGACAACAACCAGTCAGTATGAAATGTTTATTGGACTGTAAACCAAAGCATTTTTTGTTTGTCCGTGAGGGTGAATGAATGAACAAATGCATTTATGTTGACTGACACTTTCTTGTCTGTGCCTGTGAATATGGATAGTGAATGCACATGCACGCACACAACCAGGAAACAGTATGCGCTTACTGTGGGCCCATCTCTCTCTCTCTCTCTCTCTCTCTCTCTCTCTCTCTCTCTCTCTCTCTCTCTCTCTCTCTCTCTCTCTCTCTCTCTCTCTCCTACATTATTTTTATTGGCAGTACTGTCTGTATTGTACTTAATACATTATATTACTGTAGTATTAAACATTTTTCAGTGTGTGCTTGTGTACAAATACGATAAACTTTATTTAATACTGCATCACTTAATGAAATATATTGTTCGGATCCTGTTTATTTTTTTAAAGTCCATATATTTATTAGTTTGAGAAATCTTTTTACAATACTGTAAGAAAAGAAGAATAGTTAAAACAAATCAAAATAAAATTGCAAGAAAATTCCTTCTTATATACAGGTTTTTAAGTATTTTGTCCAAATCATTATGGAATATGTTTAGACATGAACAGTCCTGCCATCCTGCATAAAGAGCTTTCTGGTAAGACTGTTGTTTTATGCAAACAATACATGAGTTAGTGGAGTTTGGCATATCTGATGTTATCAGATTATCTTCTGTGTAAAGTTCTTTCTGTTAAAAGAAACAATGTTATTTCAAGTTAGCAAATAAGATATAATCATAAAGAAAATAAAATTTATAACTTCCTTTCGTAAACTAAATACATTTCACTTTTCTGAAAGGTAGTGAAATGCACTGCCATATGAGATTTGGTTGGCACGCCTGCAGCCCTGAATATTCAGTGCACCAGTTTGGATGCACAATAACATTTAAATCTTACATATGCCAATTTTCTTTTTAATACCATCAAAAATGTTACATTGAAATAGGAAATGTTTTACAAATTGAAGAAGAATTCAGATAAACCAGAGAAGGTAATTGGGAATATTTTTTTTTTTTTTTTTTTACAAATGAGTGGTTTAATGGGAGTCACATAGACACAGAATGAATGGTAACTGGTAGCGACATGGATGAACGGAGTTATCAGTGCTTTTGGGGGTTACACTAAATATCAGGTTATGAATAGCATTCATGAACTGAAAATGGCTAGATTTCGAAACCACTTTTATTGAATATGTGGGATAAACTTAATTTACTGTTTTTCTGTAACTGTTTTTGAAAGAATACACATTATTGACTTATGTATATTTAGATAATGTTCTTGAATTATATGTGAAAGCATTTATTGAAGTTTTATTAGTTAATATTTTTCTGCTATATGAAATTTTTTAATGTTCTGTTTCAAGCTCTTTCTCAGTCAGTATTATCTACCACCCATTACTGTACTGATGTTAATAATATATGGAAATATATTATTTTTGTTTTTCTGTTTTACCACATTGTGGAGAGAGAGTGTAAACATTTTTCTCTCAAGGAGTGAATCATCCAGCCCTCAATCATATGGTTTCAGAATTAGGTCAAATGGACAACTTGGGGAGGCCATTCAACACTGAAAGGATCAATTATATATTTGCATAATGGCTGTAAAAATACATTATTGATTATGAAAATCTAATACCACACAAGTACTCATTAACAAAATCATACTGCATATTATAGGATTCCCCTCCTTTCACAGATCAGGCAAGGATCATTAGGCCTAGCCAAACATTTTAGGTTAATATTCAGCATTTTTTTTATATTTTGATTATGACAAGTAAACAAAATGTAATAAATAGTTTTGTTTTTAATGTATATGCAAAACATATACAGTAGGCCTACAACTTTTGAGTGCTAAAATAGAACCCTCTTCAGACCGAAAAAAATGTGTAGGCTGAGTTACGGGAAAAAATTAATACCACAATTCTTGAAAAAAAAGAAATGTGAAAGAACGATTATAATTTTAATTTCCTTTAAATGGAATGTTATTTAGGTCGGCTACCAGGATATGCATTGCCCACATAGTATCCATTAGCGAGTGACTTGTTCATTTGTTTTGTATCAAGCCATCCTTGTGCAGGAATGGGCTCTTGCTCTAAGGCAACCTGTAACAAGGTAGTCTGTCATCATGGCACATCATGCACTTGTGCCGCCTGGCCAGCAATTGTCAGACACCACTTGCTAAATACTGCCATATGCCTTTTGTCTGAAACATTAAAGGAACAGATGCAGTATTTTAAATCCCAGTGGCACAACGTATATACAGATGTGCATCATCTTAGGATAAACCATGCGTATAGAATGTTTGCTTATGAAGAATTTGGGGTAATTATGTTTATGAAGGAACAGTGTTTATTTATATTGGTTGGGTTTTGTATACACTACTTTACACATCTTGTAAGCATAAGTAGACCTACATGTTAGAAGAGGTTAGGTTTCAGAACCCCTCGCGCTGGATGAATTTTCATGTAAGTTTGGCACGATCTCTAAAAATGTTAATAAATGGTTGTTTGTAAAGTTTAAACACTAAATGAGACCCTAATCATGCTCCTAAATTATAAAGTTAACTCTTAAATGAAGTTAAAGTTTCTGTAATTTCATTTAAAAGTTAGCTCAATACATTACCCTTAAAAAAAGAAATAAATGGTTGACATAAAAATAGAGATTTGGAAGAGAATTTCTGTCTCTCTCCCCTTCCACCCGATAGATTTTTAGAAGTCTTCTCAACCTCTTTTTAATAACTTCATTCTACGTCTCTTTCTCTTTGTTCTGAAATGCTTTTTCATGAACAAAGAGTGTTTTTTTTATTTTGACTAATACAACTCTTAATTATTATGTCTCTATGTTTTAGAACGTATTTGCCACACTAGCGCATTTACACTTTGTAGATGGTACAGGTAAAATTAGATCAATTAAACTATCTACTGTACAGGTAAAGATGTACAGAGAAATAATAAGTTATAAAAATGTGTGAGAGAGAGAGAGTTTGTCCTTACTTAAGTGAGTGAAATTATTTATCAATTATTACAGAGACTGAGAGAATAACACACATGAGAGAGAGAGAGAGAGAGAGAGAGAATGTCCTTACTTGAAATATCAATCAAGTTAAATTATTTATGAATTAATGGAGACAGAGAGAATGACATGAGAAAGAGAGAGAGAGAGAGAGAAGCTATTCTTACGTT
>NC_089782.1:587500-597500 GCF_040412425.1 Macrobrachium rosenbergii
AAAGAATTTTTAATTTGTATCACTGTAAACATTTCATAAATATTTTGCTGTGTTTAGAGAGAGAGAGAGAGACCGAGACAGACATCGTAAACTTGTTAAACTCATTCTGGGGCCCACCTGTCATTCCATGGTGGGCCCCAGAATAAGCTTAAGAAATTTACAGTTTGTATTACAGACTTATTTAATTTGTATTAAACGTTTTATAGGTATTATTGCTGTGTTTTCGTTAATATTAACATTTGAAAATTAGTAAACATTTATTTTCATAAAAATGTATTTAGTCATGAAAATAAAATGAAAATACAGTAATTGGTGAATATTACTCTATGAAAAAATTTGTGAATCAGTGAAAATTCCCCTGCAGACAAGTTAATAAGGTGTTCCTCAAAAATCTGCAAAAAAAATGAAATGTGGAAATATGAACAATTGTTATATATATATATATATATATATATATATATATATATATATATATATATATATATATATATATATATATATATATATATATATGATTATTATCACTTTTGTACGTGATTCATTTATCACACATTACCACAGGTGAAAAATAAGAAACGGGTGTAGGTCCTGACCGGTTTCGACTTTATTTCAAGCCATTGACGAAGGACTGATACAGAGTGTGAGAAGTCACAAATATATATACTACAAGAACAGTACTGACGAACATACAAAAACCGTTAGAGGCTCCATATCCCCACTCAGGCCGGTGTCGAGGTAGGAGTGGCCTTTAAAACTCATTTGGCTAAAAATCACAATAGACTCTCAGGGGACATTGCTGATAAACAGACCATACCCACCTCAGATCCACACCTGACAGGTGTCATGGAGGCAGAGTTTGGAAACTCATTAACATTACTACCCTCGTACTGTGTTTACAAATATGATAATCCTATTTTCATACATCTCTACTGCCTACCTTAAAGTTTAAACAATTTACAAATTTCTTTTGATATTAAAGGATCAAGTTTATATATATATATATATATATATATATATTGTAAACCCCCCGTATTTGCGTTCTCACGATTCGCGGACTCACCCATTCGTGGACTCACCCATTCGTGGATTTCTCTGTGGAACATATATACATATTATTCACGGAAAATTCGCCCATTCTCAGCATTTTTCGCTGAGAAATATTCACTAATTATTGTATTTTCATATAATTTTCATGCCTAATGCACTTTTTGTGATAAAACTATTAAAATACTCAGGTACCCAGGTAGTGTGCTTGATACCCAGGTAGTGTGCTTGAGTTACAATAATTCACCTTGTTATAACTCAGTTTTGCAATGGGGTAAGGAATTAATACCAATACGACCATATTTATGAAATATTTTTAAATTTCACGCGGGCGCAGGCAGCAGCGTACTAGTCAGGCAGCGAGAGAGACCAAATTACTCTATACCAACTTCTTTTCCTCCATCTCTTTATCCCATCGTCTAGTTGAAAAAAGTAGAAGAGAATGATAAACAACTGAACGAGAAACTATTGTTGTGCTTATAACCGGATCGGATAGCAACAGCCATTTTGCTTGTATTTCAACCATCGTATGGTAGTAAACAACTACCTTAGTTATGTTGCAAATGACGTTAAGTAGAATAGGACTGATATATTTTTACATTATACCCTTATTTGGTATGGATAAAAGATCAGCAAGGAAATATACTGCTAAATTTAAGCTGCAAGTTGTAGCTGAAGCTGAGAAAACAATGTTCAAGCTGCTAATGACTATAAATTATTGTGCATCGGCAACATGGATGAAACTCGGCCATAATTAAAATGGGAAAGAAACTATTTTAATCAAAACTACTGGTCATGAAAGAATACATTACTGCTGTTTTTATGCCGATAAACGATAAATATGTAAAGCTCATATTATGGTGAAATCACGTGAAAATAGTGAACAGAATCTTGATTTTTTTACGCAAAACAAACATGCCCCCAAACAGCCAACGTCATCTATTTCACAACGAGATGTATTTAGTTATGTTTCAACTTAAAAACACTTCGTATAACGAAAAATAATCATGCCCCATATGAATAAAGTATTTACGCCAACTAGAAGCAAGAAAAGCACTCTCAACTGAGTTTAATAGCCTATGGCAAAATAAACTTGCAACGTAATTGATTTCCAAACCAAAACATTGATCACTGTGATCACAATTTATAATATGAAAGCAATATAAGAATGTATACAATATTATTGGATGCAGTAAAGCAAAGCATAACATTTTAAAAGATCCATGGAAAAGATGCATAGTCGTTATGTTGATGTTTGTATAATATGATATTAATATGTGAATATAGAGTACTGCACAATATAATGAAGGCTAGGCTACCATATATGTACAGTATATGATATACCATAGTGTAAGCTAAGCTAATTCTTGTTTGTTATTCAATTTCTCTTTGTATTGAATTTTCATAAGTCACTCTGCATGAACCTCCAGAATTAGCTGATATTAATAATTAATATACCGTGTATGTATAAAGCATACTTTATAGTGTAGGCTAGGCTACCATATATGTATACGTGGTACTGAATACCCTAGTGTAGGCTAGTCTATATTCGAGATACATCTTTTCCAACAAACGGTGGGGTTTTTGGAACCTAACCCCATCGTAAGTAGGATAATACCTGTATAAGCATTTTTAGTTTTTTTTGTGTGTGTTTGAACTATCAAAATAGGCAGTTCTAAGTTTTTAGAAGGGTTTTAAGTATTCACAGATTTAGCTGTTCATGGGGGTGTGTGGTACACATCCCCTGGGAATACAGGGGGTTTAACTGTACACACTATGCCATCACCTAAGATGTCTCGAATCAGGAGATTAGAAAATTCTTAGCACTACTTTTGAATTCTCTCTAGGGTCTTGCCCCTACACCCTTTTCATGCAAGTTCCATGTAGATTTTCCCAAACCACTCTCGAGTCCTGCTTCAGTACTGATGTGGCTCACATACATTCTAATTGGAAAAATGACACATGCAACCTTACAGCAACTGATGCTTTGATCTCCCAGTTAAAGCAGGCTGTGTGGATCCTCAGAAGGCCGTGTGTAGAGTTATTTCAGAAGTGTGTGACATCTGCACACAGACAAGTTGAGAGTTGGGAAGGGTAGATTGGACAGTTGTTATGCAACAACGAGGCCATCAAACGATGGGCATTTCCAGTCTCAACAAGTTTATTCATATTACTCCCTTTTCAGTTTGGTCTTGGTGGCCTTTCAATAGGGTAAAGGACGTTTTCTGTCGGCAAGTAGGACACGTACTTCCACAGCCCAGTACACCTTCGGTCGAAGAAAAGTATTCTGCTGTGTGTTGGAGTTTTTAGCAGGATAAATTCATCTGCTTTGTATCAGGGTAGTTCTCTCATTTTTGGAGGACTGGTTTGTTCTCACCAGTTTGTTTCTGACAACCTTGAGGGTGAAGAATTATGGTTTATGTGTAACCTTAGTGCTGGGCATTTTGTTCAGTGTTGACTAATCTATGCTTTTCTGATCCAGTCAATTGTTTATCTGAGGATGAAGATTAGCTCTCTCTCTTTGTTTTTTTTTTCAACAGATAGATAGACAATTGTTTTTTTTTTCAACAGATAGATAGACAATTTTCTACACTATCGAGAACTTAATGGGTTGGCCTTTAGACCTCAAGAACCTGTACTCTGTCCTCAGATGTTTGGAGGCAGATTTGGGGGCCATCCTGAGAAACATTTGATGTCAGGGAAAGTTGGAAGGTAAACAACCTACAGCTTTTGGCAGTTTGGAATAGTCTTAAGCAAGCAGAACATCTAGTCAGAGACAATACGATCACAGTCTTTTCTGACAATTCAGCCTCTCATTCTGACAATTCAACCTCTCGATTCTCACATAAGACAACAAGAAGATGCAGATCGAGAGATTTGTTCAGGTCGGCAAAGAAACTTCCTTCTCCTTTGAACAGAGCCCAGCAACATCATTCCTGTACCTCGTTTTGTCCAAGGGAAAAACATTGTTATTGAAGACCAACTCAGCAGAAAAGGGCAGGGTCTTCAGTCATATAGTCTCCTCTTCCTCAGGTTTGCCAGAAGTTGTGGAACCTGTGGGGAGACCCAAATATCAGTCTGTAGACGACGGTTCAAAATACTTTTGTATCAATAACAGTGGTCAGTTTATTGATCTTGGTGCTTGTCCAGAGTGATATCCAGCACCTGTTTACTAGATAGCCTGATTTAAGTTCTGCCAGTATCTCGGGTACATGGGAGTTTTCTGTCACAGCGATCAAAGGATACCGCTTTACCTTGCATTCACTTCTGCATCGTGCTGACTGGAATATTGCTCATGATTTAAAGTTTTAAGAGGTTTTCTATCTTATGTGCTGGAAATTTCAGTCTTCATATCATGGTTTACGATGAAATTTAGATGTAGTCCTCCAGATTTTAACATAACCACAGTTTGAGCCTTTTGATAAGGCATCACTTAAGAACTTTGATGACGCCTTTCTTTTAGCTCTTGCTGCGCCAGAGTGTTTTAGTGAGCTTCAGGCCCCTTCTTGTATGTGGGCTTTGTTCTAGTGGCAACCTCTCTTTTCTTTCATTGCTTAGAGAAAAGGTATAGAAGTGAAAGCCCTTCTCAGATTTGTGACAGTGCCTAATTTAACTGCTTTTGTAGGGAATGCTGAAGTGGCTGTCTTATGTCCAGTTAGAACTCTTAAGGGTTTACATTAGTGAGCTTCAAGCCCTTTCTTGTAAGTGGGCTTTTGTTCAAGTGGCAACCTCTCTCTTTTCTTTCATTGCTTAGAGAAAAGATTAGAAGTGAAAGCCCTTCCCAGATTTGTGACAGTGCTTAATTTAACTGCTTTGGTAGGCAAGGAAGAAGTAGCTGTCTTATGTCCAGTTAGAACTCTTTAAGGGTTTACCTGGACAGACATAAACCTTTAAGAGGAGGAGTTAAGTATTTGTCTGTGGTGTTGGGAGACCAAATACTCTTATGTACAAGAATGCTTAAGTCAGTGCACATAGTTGATTCCTGAGCTTTTACCATTTTTAAAAATAATCCTCATGGCTTCTGTGCTGTAAGCATGTCTATTTCCTTTAAAACCTTTTCGCTAGAGAAAGTTGCCATGTAGCTCAGGGGAGATGCAACAGTTGTTGACTCATATTATTTGAGAAATTTTCAAATTTAGCATAAAGTGTAAAGCCCTTAGTCCTATTGTTGCAGTGGGGACGCTTTCTCCTGAACCAAATATGATAGTAACCTTGCTTTCTGTCTTATTGTTAGTTGTTAGGAAATCCCACTATTGAATTTTGAGAGCATGAAAGTACACATTGGTGTATAGGAGCATACCTTCATATATGAAGGTGGTAGTTGTCTTTAGTTTTAGACTGTTGGTTATGGGTTGTCTAGTTTTAGACTGTTGGCTATGGGTCAACTCGGGCACAGGAGTCACTAGTACTCTTATGAGATAGTCATTTTTTCCCTGCAAGGACCTTCTGACAAGTCTCGCTACGAGGGCCTTACACCCTGTTGTAGTTCCAACATCTGGTGACAATTCTTGCCAGTAAGGATCACACAACAGGCAGGAATGTTGAGAAGCTTTTTTCCCCTCATTAAAGAGCCTTTAGTTTGCTCAGCTAAACATTGTTTCTCTGGCTGCACTAACCCACCATCCTCATTCAATGTGGAAGCCAGCTGAATTTACCAGTAAGTAAAATTCATTCCAAATAATGAAAATTTTGATGATGAAATTTATTTTTTGGATACTTACTGTTGAAATGGAAACCCACCCAACCCCCCCCCACATCTTAGTGGTGGTCATGAGGAAATCTGACAAGAACATAAACATTCCAATGCCACCTGGTGGGAAACAGGTGATTACAGAGACAATCCTAGCAGGTTAGCCAAGTGTTTTTTTTTAATGCTGATCGCACCTAATGGTGCGAAGATATAAGCAAACTTTAACAGTAGGGAAGTATCCAGGTAATTTTTTCATGAAAATTTTCATTTGTTCATATATAGAACAAACCTTTGGTCTTAACATAAGGGAAAAATTCTCTAGCGCCTGCTGAAGTCTGGTTAAAAAAGATTACAAGGAAATTGGTGGTATCAGGAGATAGCCAAGATGGTGTTGAGGAGGAGGAGCCGACCTCCCATCCCCCTGTCTCAGATGCATCGCAGCAGTTTTTCCCTGACTGCCTTTAGTGGAGGTTGTGCTGTTGTCCTCTCTCCTCAAAAACTGGTTGTTGTCCACTTCCTGCCTACATACGCCATTGGATACTGGCTTTTTCTTTCTTTGTTCCTGTTTTCTGCCTTATTTTGTGAAAGACCCTCATTCTACTTGTAGTAGGTGTAGATCAAATGTTTGCAGCGCAAGTAACCCATGTCCTGAGTGTGTTGATTGGCTTCCTGGGCAATGGAAGAATTTTGATAAGAAGAGGAGATATGGAAGGAAGAATTTTGATAAGAAGGGGAGATATGGAAGGAAGTGGGCCCTGCCATCTTGGGAAAGATTTGCTTCCTCAGTGGTGGCATCCATTTCTGTTCCTTCTCATTCTGGCTCTTCTCTACCAAAATCTTCTCATGCTGCCTCTTCTTTATGCCCTCTCATTCTTCTACTGCTTTGGCTTTAGAAGATATGATTAGGGGTTCAGGAGATCTTATAATTGATGTGGCTTCCCCTGCACTGAGGGTTGGGGGTGGGGAAGTTTCCCCTCCCAAGAGGGAAGAGGCTGCTCCCCTTTGTACTGTTTTTTTCAGGAGGTGACGTGCAGAAGATGACTGAGTTTTGGGACTCCTTAGGCCCCCCAGGCGTAGCAACCCTTCCCAGCCTATTGTCTCACTGTATATATGTCCTCCCACACTCCAGTTTCATCCGCCATGACAGTTTCCAAGTCTACACTCTCAGTGACGTCATCTTGTCTTACTATGGCTAGAGCGTCTTTCTCTCTAGCCTCCTCACAGCTGTCAACGACACTCGCTGCTCTCCACTCCATGACGTCAGGTGTGTCGATGCCATCAACCACCACATCTGCTCCTTCTATTTGCAATAAAGTTGAAGGTATTTTTATGAAGAAGTTCTGTCACTTAGAAGTAAGAAATCCAAGAAGAGACGTTGTAGATCCCCTTCTTCATCTTCATCAACTTCCTCTTCATCTTTTTTGTCTGCTCCGTCTGTTCCAACAGACGTTGGAGGAAAAGAGACTTCGTAGCCCCTCCATGTAAGAAAATTTGCGTGTCTTCTTTGGGATCTCATTCATCTTCTCAGTAGCTGTTCTTCATTCATCTAGCACGTCTGTGCTGCTCCAGTTTGTGCTTCTACACAAGTTACCTCTCAGAACCTTTCTTCCGTCAAGGTACACATACGTGTTCTTTCTACTGCTTCCAGTGCTCCTCGCCCAGGTCTGTCAACCCTTCAGCTCAAACTCCTCCACAGAAGGTGTCTGTTGTTTCTACACCTTGTCCTGATCCAGGTCCAGGTGTTCCTTAAGTCCTAATTTCAGCGTTTTTCATTATGCAGGCGATAGGTCATTAACTTCCATTAATTTATATATATAATATATATATACACATACATACATACATACATACATACAGTAAACCACCCCGTATTTGCGGTCTCACGATTTGCAGACTCACCTATTCGCAGATTTCTCTGTGGAACATACATACGCATTATTCGCTGAGAATTCGCCCATTCTCGGTATTTTTCACTGAGAAATATTCACTGATTACTGTATTTTCATGTAATTTTCATGACTAAATGTACTTTTTGTGATAAAACTATTAAAATTCTCAGGTACCCAGGTAGTGATCAAATTATGATAATTTGCCTTACGATAATTCGATTTTGCGATGGGGTAAGCAATTACTATTGATACAACAATATTTAGAAAAAATTTTTAAATTTTGCATGGGTGCAGGCAGCAAGAGAGACCAAATTACAATAGACCAACTCCTTTTCTTCCATCTCTTTATCCCATCTTCTAGTTATAAAATTAACAGAGAATGATAAAAGTATTGTTAGTAACGTTTATACTCTTGCATAAATGTGTACAGCCTTAAACAACCGAATGAGAAAATGTTGTCTTGCCTATGACTGAATTGGATAACAGCAGCTGTTTTGCTTGTATTTCAACCATTGTATGGTAGTAAACAATTACATAGTTATAGTACAAATGACGTTAAGTAGAATAAGACTGATGTATTTTTACATTATACCTTTATTCGGTATGGATAAAAGATCAGCAAGGAAATATACGGCTAAATTTAAGCTGCAAGTTGTAGCTGAAGCTGAGAAAACAATGTTCAAGCTGCTAATGACTATAAAATATTGTGCATCGGTAACATGGATGAAACTCGACCGTAATTAAAACTGGAGAGAAAGTATTTTGATCAAAACTACCGGGCACGAAAAACACATATTACTGCTATTTTTATGCCGATAAACGATAAATATGTAAAGCTCGTATTATGATGAAATCAAGTGAAAATAATGGAAGGAAGTAATCTGGAATTTTTTTACACAAAACAAACATGCCCCCAAACGCCCATCGTCATCTATTAACGAAAAAATAGCTAAAATAATTTTACAGTGAGATGTACTTAAGTTATATTTCGACTTAAAAACACTTCATATAACGAAAAATAATCTTGCTCCCTATAAATAAAGTATCTAGAGATTCATTTACGCTAACTACAAGCAAGAAAAGCACTCTGAACTGAGTTAAAAACGGCAATATAAACTTACAGCGTAATTGATTTCCGAACCAAAACATTGATCGCTATTGTCGCAGTTTATAATACAAAAGCAATATAAGAATATATACAATATTATTGGATACAGTGAATTAAAGTATAACATTTTAAAACATCCATGAAAAAGATGCACATTCGTTATGTTGATGTTTGTATAATATGATATGTGAAAATAAAATACAAAATAATGTAGGCTAGGCTACCGTATATGTATACGATATACAATAGTGTAGGTTAAGCTAATTTTTGTTTGTTATTCAATTTCTCTGTATTGAATAATCATAAGTCACTCTGCATGAACCTCCAGAATTAGCTGATATTAATAATTACTATACCGTGTATGTATAGGGCATACTTTATTGTGTAGGCTAGGCTACTATATATGTATACATGGTACTGAATACCCTAGTGTAGGCTAGGCTATATTTGAGATACGTTTTTTCCAACAAACGATAGGTTTTATGGAACCTAACCCCATCGTAAGTAGGATAATACCTGTATATGCATTTTTAGTTTTTTTTGTTTGTTTAAACTATCAGAATAGGCAGTTCTAAGTGTTTTTAGAAGAGTTCTAAGTATTCGTGGGTTTTAGCTATTCTCAGTGGGTTGTGGCACGCATCCCCTGCGAATACGGTGTTTACTGTGTGTGTGTGTATGTTTATATTTATATATATATATATATATATATATATATATATATATATATATATATATATATATATATATATATATATATATATATATATATATATATATATATATATATATATAATATATATATATATATATATATATATAATATATATATATATATATATATATATATATATATATATATATATATATATATATATATATATATATATATATATATATATATATATACACACACACACAGTAATACTTGATCTTACACTTTTATTCGAATTCTTTCAATTCACACATACCTTAAACTTTTCACTGGAACCTAACTAATGGGCATACACGATTTTTTCACAGACACGAAATTCTCGAGAAACCCTGCAGAAGTGGGTGTTTAATTTTTAAAGTAATTTACAAGTTTTCATGCTTGTATGTGCAAAATCTGTATGAAAAATGCATTTCATGCTTTTATGTGTAAAATCTGTATGAAAAATGCATTTCATGCTTTCATGTGTAAAATCTCTATCGAAAATGTATTATTTTTATTTTTGTACATGCATAAATATGATGCAAATGTAATTTCAGCACATTCACGTAGTGTACTTT
>NC_089782.1:965000-990000 GCF_040412425.1 Macrobrachium rosenbergii
TATTTTGATAAAGGTACAATTTTTTTTACTATTGCCTTAATATTGACATATTCTATTCAGATAAAGTTGCAATTTTTCTTATTTCAACCTTAATATTAACTGTTATAATAATGATTTTCCAATTTATTTACATAGTGAATTCTATAATTTACGTTTTTCACAAGACATTTCCTAGCAGTATAATGGTTGAGGTTCATCAAGATGAATATACGAAGATAATCTTCTCCACCATCTGTGGTCTGTGTTGTTTGGGTACTTTCTCTCTTCTGCTTCCGTTTTCCTCCGTTCATTCTCCATTGCACTGGACTAGTTTACTCCATATTTTGGTTGCCATTCTATATAGTCTCTGTTTAACTGGTTCTACTTTGTATTTTTTGTGTATTTGTTCTATATTCAGATCATCATCATCTTGACTGTTTCTCACTGCGGACCTTCTTATCTTATTCTGGAATAATCTTATATTGGAAGTCGATGCTGAACACATGGGTATTGGTGGATATTCCATTACTGGTCTTATTAGACTTTTATAGAAATGGATTTTAATATTTGTGTTCATATTCCTAAACCTTTTTGGCTTTGTATTTTGTGTTCTTGCTATTCTAAGTCTTTCTCTTACATGTCTTGATATTCCTCTTTGTCCGAATTGCATTCTTAGTATTCTTGTGCTTTTAGTAAAATTCACTGGTTGTTGATCCAACATTATTTGTGCAGGTTTGTATGCAGATACTGATACCAGTTGGAATTTAGATTGGCTTGTTTTAATCTTCCACTTCTTTCCAAGTTGGTTTATTCTTTCAATTTGGTCCACTGTTTTTCGTGCTACTTCTCTGTTCAAGGTTTGGTCTCTTCTTGAACGCTTTTCTGGGTGTAGAACTATTTGAGTTATGTCATCTGCAAAGCAGGCGTAAGTACAGTACTCGAGCGAGATCTTGCTGCGTGATTAGCGTAATTGAGATATTTTTTCAATGTTTTATCACCAGACGAATATATTTATGTATGTTTTATGTAAAATTTCAAGTGATTAAAAAGCATGAGAACTATTTTATGAAATGATCTGGAAATCTGCTTCTAACTTCATACTAGAGTAGTCCGTGAAACTGTTAAAAATGTCTTTTTGAGACAAGAAATCCCTATGTGAAAATTCACCAGATATGAAAAGGTAACCATTGAGAAGCGTATTTCTTAAAGAAGCTGGTACAGATTTTTGGCACCGCACTTATGATTAATGATATTGAAAAATAATGGTTTTCTCAATTTCATGTTCATGCTCTACCCTTGAGTCATTATATACAAAGCACCTGTCCGAAAAATTTGAATAGTAACACTTCTGCGGTTTCTCTCTCTCTCTTGCTTAAGGTGTTGTCTGGGCATTGGCGTTTCTTCAGGCCATTCTTCCCTCTTGCGTTGTACTGTAAGGTAGTTAAATTTCCTTAACAAACCCGATGAATTTTAATATTTTTATTTATTTTTTTTTATATAAAAATTTTTCTGCTGTTATGTTAACTTTGTTATAAAAATTTTTACTGTCGGTATAATAATTGTTATTTTAACTTTAGTTTTAACTGCTCTTTATAATTTATTGCAGACTGATGATGTGCAAAGGATTGCACAAAACGTTTCTGAATAAAGAACTTTAAAGACTTCTTGTCTTATGGATCTCCAGTTTGTGCATTTGTGCTTGACTGTTGGTATATATATATATATATATATATATATATATATATATATATATATATATATATATATATATATATATATATATATTTAAAGACTTCTTGTCTTATGGATCTCCTGATTGTGCATTTGCTGCTTGACTGTTGGCTATATATATATATATATATATATATATATATATATATATATATATATATATATATATATATATATATATATATATATATATATATATATCTTCTTCTTCTTCTTTTAACGTGCTTTTTCCCATTTCTGTAAGGGGTAAGCACGATGCCTTCTTTGAAGGACTTTTGATTTGGCTTTGGGTAGACCGTAGTCTCGATCGGCTGCCCTGGCTGACATCGTTTAGACCCCGGTAGCGTATGGTGCATGTATCATACCAGACCCAACGCCCTTTCTCCCAGCAGCGAGAAGTTGTTGCGCGGGTAGGTCGAGAGTTCGAGACGTGTGAGATGTTTTTAGAAGATGTTGGAGTGGCTTTGTTTTGTGTGTGTATTTAGTCTGTAACACCCATTTGCTTTTTAATATATATATATATATATATTTCTATTTGCATGTGGTACACAATGATTATTTGTTCATTTTCTGATGGTGATTCTGCCTGACATCCTTGCCTTGTACCTTTATTGGTGGTCCACATAGTGTACTGTACTGTACTTGTGCGATTTTTAAAAATTCAGCAAGGAAGTGCAAATGTTTGCTTTTTGCAAGATATATACTTAACGACTTTTCTATTCATTTACCCTTCCCTATATATTTGCCTTTTTTGAGGGGCTTGCTTGTCTACTCATGCACGTCCCTGAACATATTCTGAGGAGCCGTTACCGGTATATATCACACATTCCTGAAAATAAACCTTTGTATATTTGTACTTCTGCCTCTAATTATTTGGTCCTTGGTATATGTTTCAGGTTGAAAGGGAATACTGATGATAAAAGGGTTAATTAATTCTAATAAAGCAATAGAAGAAACTATGATAAATACCAGAGAAGAGTAAAAATACCAAAACGAAGTTCAGTCTCATAAAAATAGATCTGACAATACGAAAAATTTGTTATACGAACATTCAAACTCTGATTGGTTGGTGAAGAAACGAAAACTCAACGAGGCACGGAGTCCAATGTACTCGTATGAAATTACAGTCATGTAACAAATGAGCACTTCTTCTCAAAAGGGGAGGATGCCACAGGTTCTAATGAATTCCGAGTCAGCAATCACAAAAGCTGTACCAAAGGTGTCAAGTTAATCTTTCTGATACTTGGTCTGGGTGTTGTCTATGGTCAATGCAATGGTGTGTGGCTTTTTGCACTGCTTACCTCTACTTTATGCTACGTTACAAAAAAAAAAAAAAAAAAAAAAAAAAAAAAAAAACTTGTCCCAAGAGGATGTTTGCTTCTACCTCTCTCTGCCTTGGCTCTAGGCTGTACTGACTACCCACACCATTCAATCAACACAAACAAATATACTCTGCACGGTGAAGCCTGCACGTTCCGCAACAGTCAATCAAAGCATGTATGTGTATATGTATGTATGTATGTATATGTGTGTGTGTGTATATATATATATATATATATATATATATATATATATATATATATATATATATATATATATATATATATATATATATATATATATATATATATACATGGAAGTGTTTAATTGCTAAGTTACTCAGCACTACATGCCAATCATAAAAAAAGGCTGGAGCGAAAGAATAAGAGAGGAGGGATGGTGGGGGTCTACAGTCGTGTGTATGCAGTGCTCGTCTAGATGCATGGAAAGTACAACCCCAATAGCATCCGATGTATTTCCTTCACCGAGCTAGAAAAGTGCCAAAATTCTTGGCGCCGCTACCACACAACTTTCTTACGCTTCCTTCTCTGAACACGTGCAATAAACCCACTTTTACCTACCATACCACAGTGATGGGTTGTAATCCTACGAGAGAGAGAGAGAGAGAGAGAGAGAGAGAGAGAGAGAGAGAGAGAGAGAGAGAGAGAGAGAGAGAGAGAGAGAGAGAGAGAGAGTCTTATAATGAAAAATTTCCCTGAGAATCGAAATATCAAGACATTTCCTAAACACGACGCAACCGCTGCCCTTTTATTCCATAGACCAAAAAGTTTGTGTGGTGAGTAAGCTTCAAGATCATAAATATATCACAACCTGCATGCACAAAACAAAGGCAATAATAATAATAATAATAATAATAATAATAATAATAATAATAACAAAGGTGAGCGGAGCTGCAGAGAAGCGGCCGAGGTAAACAATAAGCGGAATAATCTTCCAAGATATCCACTACACTCCTGTTCTTAGTCTCCACTACACCAATGACACTGTTGGTCAGGAAAGCTAAGGGCCCCTTGCATGTAACGATAATTGCAACGATCATCGTTATCACTAGTAAGTAACTCTGAGTATGTATGGAGAGCCATGTCACTGCCGGAAGTGGGCGGGGTCTGATGACTGGACAATTTTAGTATGAAACTGGCTACACAAGGTTCACGTCGCCGATGTGCTTTCAATACCTCTAGATTCTGATCAGCCTCAGTAGCTTAGCAATTCTTGAACCGAACACATTTCTTGTAGGCTATAGGACATGTAGAACAAAATGACCTCAAGTGATAAAGGCTTTTGGAATGATTTTACTGAATCTTTGGCCTATGAAATCCCAAGATTATAGTGACAAAGCATAACTCGTATCTCCTTCGAACGACTGACCCCAAAGTTTTTGCGTTGTGTCACATATCTCCCACGCTGATCCTTGGTAGTGACCCCATCTTAGGCCATCCATCAGTTAATACCCCGAGCTGACCTAGATTCCGACTCTTGCGCAAACAAAGGATGAAGACCCAAGGACGGAGGGTAAACTGGTAACCTATGGAAAAGCAGCAGCCGGCTATTCAGCGTTCCAGACATAACGTTACTAAGTTCATGAAAGCTACCTTCACTTATCAAAGTTGCCTCCATTTTAAATGTTCATTAATAATTATTACTATTTACGTTTCGAATTTTCCCACCAGTGTCATTTCCTGATATGATAAAACTTGAACAATAAGCAATGACTGATAAATATGATAAAACTTGAACAATAAGCATTGACTGACAAGTGTCTCAATAACGTTCCTGATCTGTGATAGAATGATACTAACAAATCGTCACAGACAATTCCTTATTTAAATCATGAATTTTGCCATAACCACAAACATATCAGTTGATGCTGTTCAGCTAAGACTTAAATAAACCATCCAGAAAAACTGGTGAATATTGTCCACAACGAGGTTTCAGTCCCTAATGTGGCACAAGATCTGAGAACGCCTCGCAAAACAAAAAAAGGAAGTGAGAAATATCTGACCATCGTACCTTGTAACGAAGAAAATATCACAGTAACATTGTTAAAGAGCGACACTAAAGAAGAAGAAGAATGGAAGGGGAGCGAGGCGAGAGATTAAGTACAACCAAAAGGCAACTAATATTACAGAACTGAGTCTTCGTTCTGCACTGCTGTCAATTACAAAAACTTGCGTTTATTCTTAACAGTACTGGAATGAAGTGGTGTTCCCTTGAGTATTTTCCCCTTCTCAAATCTGGACCTTCGATCATTTAGAAGACCGATAAGCATGCTCATGGAATTTGGGCTTGTTCCTTAAAAATAGGCGTGCATTGGGAAAGGCCAAAATTATTTGGGCAGAAGGTGCCTGAACATTACAATAAGGATCGCGAGATAAATAATAAGGATCAATAATCGCATGACCAAAAGGCAGTTGGGTGAGAAAACCTGCATGAGCCTAAATGGAATTACAGGAACTATGGACTGACTGCTTGCGATTATATCTGAATAAAACGGTGACAGAGGGCAAAACCTGCAGGCATGGACGAAGTGGCATGATACGAGAATCTGTGCGGTTGGATTGTTTTTAAAACAACCATAGTTATTTAAAATCACATAAATAATCATATAATGCACTTGGAATTCCGAGATTTGCAACACGCACGTGGGTAAAAGAGCTATGAAGTCATTTCATGTATAAAGGAAACAACGTGGTCGAGTTGGAGTTTCAACTGAAGTCTTCGAAATACACAAACCTACAGTGTACTGTAGATATGATGGAGTGGCAGTCACAAGATCCAACATAATTCTGTCAAATGCAACAGTGTTTGCAGAATAAAAGTTTGAATGCAACTCCTGAAACTTCCAACAGTATGTACAGTACATGACATACATACGTGTATATATAATAATATAATTTATATGAATTTTTGTCACATCACTGTGATTTATATTCAATCATTAAGCTCCAAATGTCGTTTATTATCCAATTCGCGCTACTTCGGGATATAAGCGAAGGGGAAATTGTAAGTGATAAATGGACTGGTGCCTAAGTGACTCAAACACTCGACAGTACCCTCAAACGACTCCCAGAAGACATTGAAAACCACTGGGCCATCAAGGGAGGTATACGTTAATACCGAATCTGCTCTACTTTTATCAGTCAACTGGAGGTCGTTGGAGGGTACTGTCGAGTGTTCAAGTCACTCGGGTACCAACCCATTTATCACTTATAATTCCTCTTTGCTGATATTCCCAAAGTAGCGCAAATTGAATATTAAACATTTGTAGTATAATGTTTCTAATATATATATATATATATATATATATATATATATATGTATATATATATATATATATATATATATATATATATATATATATATATATATATATATATATAATAGACTGATCCAGGTCTGTGAAAATAGAAAACCCTCTCGTTAAAAGTGATTTCTTGTCCCTAAAAAAAAAAAAAGTCATTGACATTCTTGTGTTTGAATGCCCCTTGGTGGGACAAGAGGGCAATAGGAATGACGTCATACAAAGATGCCCGGTTGAAAATGAGGGCCAATGAGTGCCTAGGTCTAACAAAGACGAAAGAAAAGCCTCTTTTGAAGGCTTGGAAAAAAAATCAGTTAAGTTTTGGTGATGATTGAGTGAGGTTGGTGACAGTTTGCACCGGACAGGGAGGCCGACAATTGCACCTAACAGCAACAATGAAGGTAATAATGACTAACGCAGAATACACAGTAGTGCAGGGCCCCGTAATCTCAATTGATAATATTATTCTGCGGGCCCCGTAATCTCAATTGATAATATTATTCTGCGGGCCCCGTAATCTCAATTGATAATATTATTCTGCGGGCCCCGTAATCTCAATTGATAATATTATTCTGCGGGCCCCGTAATCTCAATTGATAATATTATTCTGCGGGCCCGTAACCTCAATTGATAATATTATTCTGCGGGCGTAATCTCAATTGATAATATTATTCTCATCTCAATTGATAATATTATTCTGCGGGTAATCTCCCCGATAATAATCTCAATTGATAATATTATTCTGCGGCCCCGTAATCTCAATTGATAATATTATTCTGCGGCCCCGTAATCTCAATTGATAATATTATTCTGCGGGCCCCGTAATCTCAATTGATAATATTATTCTGCGGGCCCCGTAATCTCAATTGATAATATTATTCTGCGGGCCCCGTAATCTCAATTGATAATATTATTCTGCGGGCCCCGTAATCTCAATTGATAATATTATTCTGCGGGCCCCGTAATCTCAATTGATAATATAAGTATTAGCTCAAACCATGAGTATTAGTTTCTACCTATTGTATTTTGCCAAACAAACCCCGGATATTTTACATATGGTGCCGGGTACGCATCACATCTATATGTATAACTGATTCACAAAGATATGGAACGTGATGAATGTATAAATAAAGGTGAATGCCTCGAAGAAAAAGTGAAACAACGGAGTGGTTGCTAGGCCTTTCAACACAAATGGTCCTTTACTAATATTTATGTGTTGATATTTCTTTCATAATCACTAAGAAAGGATAATTCAAATGAAATGCTGTCAATTGGGTCACTGCTGATTCCGAAGGTTGGGGAAAACATGCTGGTATGCAAACAGGTAGCGTGCCCAGGTTAATTCCTTTTGTACCCAGGTTCCAACTTCTTTTATGACTTGGCAGCGCTCTGGTCTTTCATTTGAAAGACCCGGGTTCGATCCTGATGTGAGTCAGATTATATGTATATACATACATATTATTATAAATATTCCCTGTTTGACCTCTCTTCCTTGATTTAATAGAAATATAGAAAGAAAAAAGAACAAAGCTTTCTCTTTGTAATGTAAAGAGGGCATTCTAGGGAGGGAAGCAAGTGAGCAGGGTTGTTTTTCCAAGAGCACCAACCGTCAGAAGGAGGTAGGAAGTTTAGTTTACAGGCATATTTGACAGGGTAGGTTTTGCTAGGACCACCCTTAGCTACATTGTACCTTAAGTTCACTTTTCTATGACCTTTGTACTGGTGAAGTTTTTGTCATTTTTCAGATGCTACATGCCAAGGAGGTCTAGGGGAGGAGTTTTTAAGTGAGCATCCATGCCATTTGACCCAACTCGAGACAGTCTTGAGGCATCCTCATCGAGAGAGCAAGCAAATCGGCGTCCCTCAGAGGCCCCCTTTGTTCTTCCCCATTTTGTGGAACAGCTGGGGGAAATTGCCATTTCAATGGACCCAGGGCTTCTGATGCAATTGATCACTGCATTATCTATTCCAGCGCTAAGTCTGAAGATGACAATTACTCCCAGTTCTCTTTCTTTTATCTCCCCCTATAAAATTTCATGGTTCAAGTTTCCCTCTCTTAACCAGTCACTGACTAAGGAAAATCTTAGTAAAACCATATCCCATTTATGAAGTCAAAAGTATGAAGTACAATTATTGTTGCCTGGTGAAATTGCATAAATTATCCTCTACAGTGTTAAAGTAATATTCTTAATCTAAGATTCATCCCTTGCAGTCAATTAATGATAAAGGAGAGGTCCTTGCTATAGGAATGTTATTTGGATACATCTCTTCCAGAATTGGGCACGCCTTGGGAGTTGGCTAGAATCTTGTTTGGAGAAGAATTAGCATCCCAAGTTCCTCAATTCACGCGCTTGAAACTGCTTATAGACGTGTCACAAGAGGCCCCCAGCTGTTGTGTTATTCCCTAATTTATGTTGAAATATCTTGTGTCCGAAGTGGGACGAAGTTGGAGCTGTTATTAGCTTCTGTAAGAACCCATTTATATTGTATTTTTGTTGAACTAGTTGTTTGAGTAATGCTGTTGATTTAGTTCATGTGTTCAGACTAAATCAATATATTCAGTAATCTAGTCTCAAATGGCAACCGATCTAATTATGTTAATTATTCGTCTTTTTTTTGGTAGCTTTCTTCCTTAACTGATAGGATTATGTGGGTCCTAGGTAGCAAGGCAATATCAATTCAGTAAATTAATATTTACACTCATCAGCCGAATAAAAGTAACAATATATATATATATATATATATATATATATATATATATATATATATATATATATATATATATATATATATATATATATATATATATATAATGTTTGTGTGCGTATGCATAATACATAATCCGTTGGTGTTGTCAGGAAAGGAATCGATATACGGTACATATCCTTTAGAATGCTCTTTTATATATAAGCTTTTCCACTGCACAAGTTTTAAAGGCTTCACCAATCAGGAGTCGTTAAGCCACTGATAAACCATTAATGCATTGCGAACGTTCTGAACAAAATTGTATGAAATGCAACTGGCACACTAAATCTGCTGGTAATTAGTTTTTCCTATTACAGAAAACTTACAGCCTAGAGAAAAATGCAATAAAGAAGCGGATGAAGATGCATTCCTGCATTCATACGACCCACCAAATCCCTGCAAAGTGTTGGGAATTCACTGAACACATCGCTGGGGAAATCGAGCTTCTGATGCCTCCTCCTCCGCCCCCTCCTCTCCGTCAGGTGCTATTCGGGCAGCTCTTAACACTCCTAACATCACTTCTTCAGAAAAATGAAGCAAAATCAATCATTTGAAACCATGAGAAGATAATTACATACTGTATATTTCATTGCAAAGTAAGTGCGAGATATCTTTACATAGCACTTACAGTATAGGCTACTGACGAGAACAAAATAGAGCGGGAAAAACAAAACAAAACAAAATAGGCTACTAGACGCAGCAGGTAGGTAACAGCAGACCACACTTCAAACATCGCTCAAGGTCAAGCTTTTTATTTGCCCTTTCCCATAATCAGTCGACACGGCCATAACAACAACCAAGCTAGAAGAACTTCGGCATAGGCTACTGTACAGGAAACCAGAAATGCTTAAGACAAAATAACCCTCCATATCTATTTCAAGTTTTACCGATGGCATTGATTCTTGTAATCTACCAAAGAATGTGTTTTCATTTTTGTCTGCCAACTAAATACAAATTATCACCAATACATCTAAAATAATGCCACATTTTATTGGATAACACTCTTTAACATTCTGCTCTCAAAAACTTACACGTACAGAAAAACAGAAGCCTCGTGACAATACCACAGGATTTTTATACTGTGAATGAAATCTGTAGGTAAATGTGACAAATTCTCTACTGGTCAACCAGCGAAAAAACAAAAGAAAAAAACGGGAAAGAGAACCGAACAGCATAAAGGATGTGAAGGCTTCAGTATATAATGTTAGAGGAAAGAGTCGTATTCTCAACCGGAAAGACTACCCAGTTACACGTCCTAGTAAGTCGGAATGGAGCACAACTTTTATGGAAGTGGGCTTTGATATCAGCAAGAATATTAGCCTAGAAATGCACAAACTTAATCTTATTTCGAAACAGATATGTAAAATGTTTATCACTTAAGCAGTGCAGCTTGCCCGGTCCAAAAAGCGACGAAACTACTGTACAGTGTATGACCGTCAATCGTCCATTAAGAAATAACCAAGATTGGGATTTGGCGGATCCCCGATGACAACATTTTTCGAACTGATCTCGTTCCTCCAGCCGTGGCAAAGCGACCCTCGATCCAGAGTCCACGATATCCAGAGTGCCGTAGTGCACCTCATGCGGTGTAGGCATTTCTTAAGGTTCTTTGCAGCGTCCCTTCGGCCCCTAGCTGTAACCTCTTTCGTTCCATTTTTACTGTTCTCTTTGTTCAGTTGGTTGAGCTTCAGACCGTCATTCTCGATCCCGCCGCCGGCAGGAATTTATTTCTGACTTTCCACAACCAATTGGTTCTTAAAATAAGTGTAATCCTTCGGCCAGCCCTAGGAGAGCTGTTAATCAGCTCCAGTGTTTCTATACTTTACTGTATCTCTGTTCATATTCCCTTCTTCCATCTGACTTTCCACAATCTCCTAACAATTGTTTCATAGTGCAACTGCTTTGAGGTTTTCCTCTTGTTACACCTTTCAAGTCTTTCGACAATAAATTTCCCTTTCGGCACTGAGTGACCTCACAGGTTCCAGAGCTTGTCCTTGCGCCAAAATTCTGTAGTCCATCATGTATTCCATTCCCACTGGATTCTACCCGGTGCCTTTTGGTTTGGACACAGGGATGGACAGTTATTCTCAAAGTAAAATGAAGCAATTCTAAATAGTGGTATTAATGGCTCAAATGAACAGTTCAGAGTATTAAAAATGTCACTTGCATATACATAAAACCAGAAGCCGTGTTGTTTGTACATATGCATTTCCCATAATGAAAAGATGAAGAAATGAAATTGGTATGCATCCTGTCCACTTCCATCTTTGGTAAATTCCTCGTTGGACGATTCGGTAGAGTTCTCGGCTAGCACACTGCTAGGCCTGAGTTCAAGTCTCCGGCTGGCCAATGATGAATTAGAGGAATTTATTTCTGGTGATAGAA
Organism: Macrobrachium rosenbergii; assembly: GCF_040412425.1. Lineage (NCBI taxonomy): Eukaryota > Metazoa > Arthropoda > Malacostraca > Decapoda > Palaemonidae > Macrobrachium > Macrobrachium rosenbergii. The sequence continues at coordinate 976,483 of NC_089782.1, forward strand.
ATTTATTTCTCGGTATAATGTGGTTCGGATTCCACAATAAGCTGTAGGTCCCGTTGCTAGGTAACCAATTGGTTCTTAGCCACGTAAAATAAGTCTAATCCTTCGGGCCAGCCCTAGGAGAGCTGTTAATCAGCTCAGTGGTCTGGTTAAACTAAGGTATACTTAACTTTTTTTTCATCTTTGGTTAAGACATTTTCTAGAGGACTAATATGCGGTGGTGCAAATCTACCAACTTGCACATGGATGAAAATATATCAGTATCCAATAGGCGAGGCGGAGGGGGGGGGGAGTAGCCCTGGACTGACCTCATTTGTGACAAGGTAATTAATTGGCCCGGTAACAAATCTTGGTTCTCACGCAAATGGGGTCACACCTTCGCTATTGAGCCCATACAACCTACTTTCTCTATAGTTTAAATATTTTAGATATCACCTTTGAAGTAAATGGATTCAATGATGTCTTTCCAACATTATACAATAAAGCCGCTTTTTTCGCCTAACCAACTGATAGCATGATTATTTTCATTAACTTGAACAAGAACTGCACTATTCTTTCCATATCTTATACAACACTTCATACTGATCTCTTCTCTTTGACTACACAAAAAATGTCGAATGACTACGAGGAATATGGTGATCACCCTTAAGTACTGTCGGGCAAGTTCTTTATTTCTGTTTTTCATCGCACGTCACATTAACGATGGAGTTCCTAAGAAAACGCGGAAATATTTTACTGTAGGGTGGTTAGTGCAAGCTGATTTTTACTCGTGGGTGTATTAAGTGTTTCTCTGTTGTTACCATGGGATGCGAGATTAGAAATGAGTCAAGAATGGACTGTGGGATGGCTAATGTTTGCGAGGGTTTGTTACTCATTAGGGGCAGTGAGGATAAACTGCAAAAACTCTTATGGCAGTGTTTACAACAAGAAAAAGATGACAGTACATTTCAGTAAGAAGCACGTTACCAGGGCAAATGGAAATCAGGAAAATGGAGCGATGAATTTTAATGTGGTTGGTGGGAAATGTAAGCGACAGAACCATACTGGCATTACAAGTCATTTCAACAGACGAGGACAGGACTTGAGAAGAACCGAGGCAAAAGGTAGCAGGCGAGCGTCAACAAGATGGGGGAAAGACGGATTTTGGAAGAAAGATGGGAATGTATGAAATGATTGTTGAGCTAACTTTTTGAAAGTGAAATGTTCACCGAATGTGAAAGAAAGGACAACTAAGAAAGCTGAGAGTAAATGTGAGTAAAACAAAGGTTATGTGGTAGTACGGTGGATGCAAAAGACCGGGAAAAATGCTTTGATTTTTTTTTATGGAAGCAAACGTGGGAATGTGAGAGAGATGTTGCGTTAACCCTCCTTTATGGAAGCGAAACAGACCTAAAAGTAAGGGCAAGCAAAAGTTTGAACTTGTCGAGTTTAACGATCAACTGGTAGCGTAGTGCATGTGGACTCAGAACTGAAATAATAAGAAATGTGGAATGGAATGAATTTAAAATTAAGGCCAAACCCAAGCGCTGGGACCTACGAGGTCATTCATCGCTGAAAGGGAAACTGAGAGCAAAATACTTTTAAAAGGGTAAAAGGACACAAATGTCAGCAGAGGGTGGAAAGATAAGAATGGTAAGTAATGTAGGTACGCAGAAGTTGCAACTGCGAGCGTGGGTAAAAGGATGTATCTGAGCGTTTTAAAATAGTTAGGTCATGCAGAATGAACGGAATACAATAGGCTGGTGACTGTAGAATTTCACGGAGTGGAAGACACTGAAAGCACTACATAGGTCTAAGGTGAGAGAAGAATTAGGAAGGAAAGGCCTTAAAATTAAGGAAGGGCGAAAGTGCGTAAAGATTAGACATCGCAATGTCTCATGGGAATTGGCAACTGTTACTCATGAGCCTTGTGTGTGCGTGAATGAACCCCTTATTTTGCATACAAGTTTTCTGTACGGGGCATTCATCCACGATAAACCAGTTCAATTGGTGAGTACGAATTTGGCTAAACCTGTCTTTTCTTTTTCTCTGGAGCGTCCTACTGTTATCGGAAACTGCATAACATACACACATGCATACATTTACACTCACGCTGTATATATGTGACGTATGTATAACACAATGTAGGTAATGAAGGTGTCAAATTCCTTTTACTATGCACCAGGCTACTCATTCGTCCCGTTCTCTGATACACTGGAAAATTTTGAGCTTTAAATGCTTGAACCCCGTTCGATGTGTAACAAAGCAGTTTCTAAAAGCATACATTTGTCCCAGGGTAACCTTGATTTCAATCTTCCACAGATCTGGCGTACACGAGTAATTGTGGATATCTGCATTCACGTCGTGCCCTACTTAATACACTTATTTACATAAAATAAAATACATTGGCTCATTTCAACATCGCTTCGCAAATCCCTTTTTCAAATGAATTTCTGCCTTTCTCTCGTTGCTAAATTTAAGTAGTTCACTGACCTCTCTCTCTCTCCCTCTTCTCAGTTCCCGACCCTTTCAATATCTTAATAGTAATTTTAAGCCTTGGCTCATACCTTGATTCAATGTCAAATTGCATGTTCCTCAAAATAATAATTGTCTTGTTGAATTCAACGCAACATATTCTCAATCACACCTAGATATCAAAGAGAGAGAGAGAGAGAGAGAGAGAGAGAGAGAGAGAGAGAGAGAGAGACTTGAGTGTGCGCACACTGGTGTGAACGGGCACTGTGTACGTGAAGAAGTGCGCATATGTAGCATGTTTACTGGCGGGGTCAAAGCAGACGTTATGCAACTTGCCTCCTCACTCGTCTCTCTTCCATCCTCTTATGAACTTCCCCCTCTTAACTTCTTCCTTCTCCTCCCCTCCCCTCCCTTCTTTCTGCGAAAGACTACACCACACTCTCTTCGTGTATTTGTGTGCGATTCCAAGAGAATGCAAGTTGGCAGTTCAACTCATAAACATATGGATCCACCAACGAAAATTGGCAGGAGGTTAGAAAATAGTCAACCTCATGAAATTTCTCTTTCTCTAAAAAGCCACAAAGCTGCGATCGTCAAATCTTCCATCTTTTCGCTCTCTCCTCCATGGTGTTGCCTCCCCAAGCCCCCTCCCTTCTTTCTCCCTGACAACTCTCTCACCCACGGCACAGGCGGCAGGACCAAGCCCCCGATCCCCCTTCCCCTTCAACAATTCCTTCCCCCCTCCCCCGCCATCCTTCCCTCCCCCAATCTCCCATAACCCTTGGCCGTCGCCTAGCCTCGCACCAACCACCAACTCTTTCACAGGCTTACCAACAAATCCTATTTCGAATGCATCATCGCCACAACTCCCTCCCTCCCTTCTCTTTTCTACAGCGGCACAACCAACAGATCCATACAAAACTATCTCACGGTCCTCGAGCCTCCTCCTCCTTCATGAACATCCTCATGTCTCATTTGAAAGTGCGATGCATACACTAACATCTCGAAATCGGAGTCATGTAACGCTTACTCGGACAACGTTATCCACTTGCTTTTACTAGAGTCAAACAGCAGAGTACACAATGCACTGCATTACCGTATGTACCTTCCATCACTCTAAGGCAAGAGGATGTAACCCTTTAAGCAAGATCCCTGGGAGGATCTCCAGTGAGGATATGAATTTCTAGAAAACCGAACTGAACTCCTGATGCACCAAGAATACCCAAAGATACACAAATTTACTTTCATCTCCCTTTCCAATCATTCCTAGTATAATACACACACACACACACACACACACACACACACACACACACACACATATATATATATATATATATATATATATATATATATATATATATATATATATATATATATACACACACGATTTATAAATGGGGACGATCGTTCAAGTGGGCGGGAGGAACAGGTGTGATGAGGTTGGATCCCCCAATGGGCCTCATGAGCGAGAGCGGGGGGGGGGGGCAAGACCCCAAATGCCATCTCTCTGGGCCACGACGATTCTTGACGCTGCTTGCTTGGGGCAGGTCAACAAAGCACAAGGGACGCTGACTTGGGCGTCAAGGAAGCATCTTATCAGTTGATCTATCTACCTAGCCAACTCAATCCTGAATAGCTTGTGTCCCAAGGGGACACCAAAGCTTGAAAGCCTTTCAATTCCTGTGATATGAAAGTGGTTCCCAAAACTTAATGCAACGTACAGTAGCATGACTACTGCTTCCACGCTCTTCCAGCCTAATCGGCCTTTCTCTTCCAGACGTGACGTCTGCCGATCTCCTGAACATAGTAACAACTACCTTTAAGTATCTACTCATGAAATGTCATCAGGCTCTCCTGTGATGAATGAAATCTGTCATACAGGGCAAAACAATCACATCGCTATTTTCTTTATTTATGATATATATGCTTCACTGTATGAAGGTACTGGATGCTTCAAGTTCATAAAATACGGACTAAGAAATAATGGATTCAGTCAATATTATCTATGCTAGAGAATGAACAGACTTATTCTGAGTCCCTTGCGTTATTAACCGCAAAAATTTTAAGTATCCACCTATATACTTCAGAGAGAGAGAGAGAGAGAGAGAGAGAGAGAGAGAGAGAGAGAGAGAGAGAGAGCGCACTCGACGAACTGTGGAAAACCTTCTCCGCTCCTCAAACGCAAAGGATACGGAAAATATAGAAAAGGAAATGTGTTCTGTCTAACAGACTGGACAGTCAATCTCATGTGACCTACGGAAGTGAATAACAGACTCGATGACAGGCGTGGTGCTGGCATCAATACCTACTTCATTTACTCGGGTTATCTGGTACCAGTACTTGGCTTAAGGGAACCTATCGCATAATACCTTCTGGGCGTGAAATAAGTACACTTTTAAAAGAAACCCGTTTACTGAAGGTTTGTATGAAAAGTGTACCTGTAAAGAACTAGCTAAGGCAGTTTTGAAATTTTGGGCTAGAATATATATATATATATATATATATATATATATATATATATATATATATATATATATATATATATATATATATAATTTTTACATGAAAAATAATGGTCAGAAAAAATTTATTTTTGGTTTCCCCTTTATACAGGCTATAATGTACAAAGGAATTAAAGTTTTTTTTTTATTTTTGTTTTGTCCTTTATAAATGCTTTAAAGTAAAGAGGAAAGAGAAATGTTTATTTGTGTTGTGGGCTACAAACATGCATGCACAGAGTTTATTACTGAGTGGCTTGCAAGCAAAACTGATGAAACAAAAGGCTGTTAACTTCAACTTCTGGTGACAGTGGCTACTAAGGAAGGATCCATTACACGAATGAATAGATCAGTGTTATGCATCTTACCTGGAGCTTTCTAGAATCAGGTTCCGGAGTGACTGTCAAGTTCTTCTTAATTACGATAATTTATTGTTAATCAATGGCAAGCAGTTTGTAGAAATATATGGCTGTTTAGTGCAGTAATTACGTAACAAACGAGTTATGGAATGGAATACAATGCAATAAAGGACTAAGGACTGAGGACCTTGGCCAAGCACTGGGCCAGTGATTTCGTTCAACGCTGAGATGAATGAAGATGAAATTTACAACTTATATATACATGTTTACATATTACATATATCCAGGAATAAACATCCACACATTAAACACATTGTCAGAGGTTTCCATAGAATAAATTTACACAAATTCTAATTAAGAATTTAAATCTTAAAAAAAATAGTTCATGTAAGATTGTATAAATCTGTCTTTTAAACTGTCTTCAAATTTAATAGAGTGCAGTTGTCTTCTGACAGAAAATTTCAAAAAGGTTTTGCCTCGTAGCTGATGTACAAACGACTCCTGTCTTCACGACATGAACAACATTGGATTGAACCTTCTACCAAGATGAATAATAGGAATTTTATTTTCGTTTCAAGGTGATCAGACTGAGACAGACATTAACATGTCAAACAAGCTCTGCCACTGTAAGACAAGTGATACTGAAATGCTTCTGTGGGATTTAACTGCTGGAGCCAGGGAGGTCATCCGGCGCCACATCAGTCAAAGAAGAAATCTGTGATTCAAGTCTATAAGGAAGAAAGGCGCGACGAACTTCCCAAGATACGAGAACGAGATTACACGACAAGCCTCACGTGAATCAGGAGGAGCTATACTCAATTCTGGCTACAAGTGACAAAGATCACAACCAGCTTCCTACCTGACGTGTCAAGCTATTGTTTCGTTAAATCTAAATTTCCAAACATTATTATGAACAAACGACCGAATAAACAGTTTTATCTGCCTATTCTACACTCGTACTTTCCACTTTAACATTACTTAGTCAATAACATAGCAAAAGTATCCGGTAAGAACCAAACAGACCTACAAAAGAGGTCAAGAAGTTTTTTCTTAAACGAACATTGATTTGCTGATGGGTGTGAGTGGATGGGGCCAAAAATGCACGCAAAGGCGGTCACTGAGACAAAAAAAAAAAAATAAAAAAATAAATAAATAAAATAAAAAATAAAATAAAAGGTAAGAAGGACGAGCACTGATCTCGACGAGCACCACTAAAGTCAGTAATGTCCGACAGAAACAAACAAATCACATTTTAAAAATGAGCTTGGAGATGACTGAAGTGACAGTCAAGATATAAAAAAAAATGCCTCATTCCTTATCCTTAAAAGGGCCAATAGACAATGACCTAAGATTTCTAAAGTTATTGAAATAAATGGCCTGCTATGAGTCACACAGGTAACTGCACAATGTATACCTTCGTGATTCCTTCACTTCAAGTTTCTAAGAGAAATACTAGCGCTACCTGAGGAGATTAAACAATACCCATCCAGGTCTGGTTCAGCTCTACTCAACTCTGGAGCCAATCATGTAAATACAAGTAAAATCTCAAGTACACCCAGCTTCTTAGAAGCATATTCAGCCAGGCCCATAGTTGATACTCCTAAGAAATGCTACTATTACAATAAGAATTGTGAGCCCAAAATACTGGTGGCTACGTAGTAGTAGTTCAATTTCAGTGCTCTCAACACCGTAATGAAGGTAAGACGAGGACGAAACAAAGAGGAAGAGAACTGGTCTCAACACTGTAATGAGGGTAAGACGAGAATGAAACATAGAGGGTAAGACAAGGATGAAACAAAGAGGAAGAAAACTGGTCTCAGCACTGTAATGAAGGTAAGACAAGGATGAAACAAAGAGGAAGAAAACTGGTCTCAGCACTGTAATGAAGGTAAGACAAGGATGAAACAAAGAGGAAGAAAACTGGTCTCAGCACTGTAATGAAGGTAAGACGAGGATGAAACAAAGAGGAAGAGAACTGGTCTCAACACTGTAATGAGGGTAAGACGAGAATGAAACATAGAGGGTAAGACAAGGATGAAACAAAGAGGAAGAAAACTGGTCTCAGCACTGTAATGAAGGTAAGACAAGGATGAAACAAAGAGGAAGAAAACTGGTCTCAGCACTGTAATGAAGGTAAGACAAGGATGAAACAAAGAGGAAGAAAACTGGTCTCAGCACTGTAATGAGGTAAGACAAGGATGAAACAAAGAGGAAGAAAACTGGTCTCAGCACTGTAATGAAGGTAAGACGAGGATGAAACAAAGAGGAAGAGAACTGGTCTCAACATCGTAATGAAGGTAAGACGAGGACGAAACAAAGAGGAAGAAAACTGGTCTCAACACTGTAATGAAGGTAAGACAAGGATGAAACAAAGAGGAAGAAAACTGTCTCAGCACTGTAATGAAGGTAAGATGAGGATGAAACAAAGAGGAAGAGAACTGGTCTCAACATCGTAATGAAGGTAAGACGAGGACGAAACAAAGAGGAAGAAAACTGGTCTCAACACTGTAATGAAGGTAAGACAAGGATGAAACAAAGAGGAAGAAAACTGGTCTCAGCACTGTAATGAAGGTAAGACAAGGATGAAACAAAGAGGAAGAGAACTGGTCTCAGCACTGTAATGAAGGTAAGACGAGGATGAAACAAAGAGGAAGAAAACTGGTCTCAACATCGTAATGAAGGTAAGACGAGGACGAAACAAAGAGGAAGAAAACTGGTCTCAACGCTGTAATGAAGGTAAGACAAGGATGAAACAAAGAGGAAGAAAACTGGTCTCAGTACTGTAATGAAGGTAAGACGAGGATGAAACAAAGAGGAAGAGAACTGGTCTCAACATCGTAATGAAGGTAAGACGAGGATGAAACAAAGAGGAAGAACACTGGTCTCAACACTGTAATGAAGGTAAGACAAGGATGAAACAAAAAGGAAGAAAACTGGTCTCAGCACTGTAATGAAGGTAAGACGAGGATGAAACAAAGAGGAAGAAAACTGGTCTCAACACTGTAATGAAGGTAAGACAAGGATGAAACAAAGAGGAAGAAAACTGGTCTCAGCACTGTAATGAAGGTAAGACGAGGATGAAACAAAGAGGAAGAAAACTGGTCTCAGCACTGTAATGAAGGTAAGACGAGGATGAAACAAAGAGGAAGAAAACTGGTCTCAACACTGTAATGAAGGTAAGACAAGGATGAAACAAAGAGGAAGAAAACTGGTCTCAGCACTGTAATGAAGGTAAGACGAGGATGAAACAAAGAGGAAGAAAACTGGTCTCAACACTGTAATGAGGGTAAGACGAGAATGAAACATAGAGGGTAAGACAAGGATGAAACAAAGAGGAAGAAAACTGGTCTCAGCACTGTAATGAAGGTAAGACGAAGATGAAACAAAGAGGAAGAGAACTGGTCTCAACATCGTAATGAAGGTAAGACGAGGATGAAACAAAGAGGAAGAAAACTGGTCTCAACACTGTAATGAAGGTAAGACAAGGATGAAACAAAGAGGAAGAAAACTGGTCTCAGCACTGTAATGAAGGTAAGACGAGGATGAAACAAAGAGGAAGAAAACTGGTCTCAACACTGTAATGAGGGTAAGACGAGAATGAAATATAGAGGGTAAGACAAGGATGAAACAAAGAGGAAGAAAACTGGTCTCAGCACTGTAATGAAGGTAAGACGAGGATGAAACAAAGAGGAAGAGAACTGGTCTCAACATCGTAAAGACGGTAAGACGAGGATGAAACAAAGAGGAAGAAAACTGATCTCAACACTGTAATGAAGGTAAGACAAGGATGAAACAAAGAGGAAGAAAACTGGTCTCAGCACTGTAATGAAGGTAAGACGAGGATGAAACAAAGAGGAAGAAAACTGGTCTCAGCACTGTAATGAAGGTAAGACGAGGATGAAACAAAGAGGAAGAAAACTGGTCTCAGCACTGTAATGAAGGTAAGACAAGGATGAAACAAAGAGGAAGAAAACTGGTCTCAACACTGTAATGAAGGTAAGACAAAGATGAAACAAAGAGGAAGAAAACTGGTCTCAGCACTGTAATGAAGGTAAGACGAGGATGAAACAAAGAGGAAGAAAAACTGGTCTCAACACTGTAATGAGGGTAAGACGAGAATGAAACATAGAGGGTAAGACAAGGATGAAACAAAGAGGAAGAAAACTGGTCTCAGCACTGTAATGAAGGATGAAACAAAGACGAGGATGTCTCAAAACAAGGATGGAAGAGAACTGGTCTCAACATCATAATGAAGGATAAGACTGTAATGAAGGACGAAACAAAGAGGAAGAAAACTGGTCTCAACACTGTAATGAAGGTAAGACAAAAGGATGAAACAAAGAGGAAGAAAACTGGTCTCAGCACTGTAATGAAGGTAAGACAAGGATGAAACAAAAGGATGAGAACTGGTCTCAACATCGTAATGAAGGTAAGACGAGGATGAAACAAAGAGGAAGAAAACTGGTCTCAACACTGTAATGAAGGTAAGACGAGGATGAAACAAAGAGGAAGAAAACTGGTCTCAGCACTGTAATGAAGGTAAGACGAGGATGAAACAAAGAGGAAGAGAACTGGTCTTAACATTGTAATGAAGGTAAGACGAGGATGAAACAAAGAGGAAGAAAACTGGTCTCAACACTGTAATGAAGGTAAGACAAGGATGAAACAAAGAGGAAGAAAACTGGTCTCAGCACTGTAATGAAGGTAAGACGAGGATGAAACAAAGAGGAAGAGAACTGGTCTCAACATCGTAATGAAGGTACAACGAGGACGAAACAAAGAGGAAGAAAACTGGTCTCAACACTGTAATGAAGGTAAGACGAGGATGAAACAAAGAGGAAGAAAACTGGTATGGAGTGAAAGCAAGCCACATTTCATCTGTCCTACCCAGAGGTATTCTCTAGATCCTAATCAGCTCATGAGAGACTGAAAAAGGGCAACTGAAGAGGACCACAGATGGAAAAAGAGGCCTACTGTGTAGTGAAGAAGCATCTGTAACTTGATGGGTAGAGTATGAGACAATCTGAAGATTATTAATGAAAGGAAAGGGTAAAAAGGCACTCCAAGAACACCACTAGAGATGTGAAAAGGAGCAGATATTGCACTATCAATCAAGAACAATACTGACTGTTCTGATTAGAGAGGAATGAAACCAAGAGCAGGGAGTTTAGCTGTGAATTGGGCTTCAAGCCATAACCTGTCTTATGTCACATACACCAAGAGCACAGAGTAGGATTCTCCAAGTTGCAGAGGAAGGACGGCCAAATATGAACAGTAGATGAGAGATCACCAGCTGATCTTGCCTCTCAGTCACCAAGATATGCGAGGGGCTGTTTGATTCTCAGGATTTTTTAAAATACTCAACACAGTTTTAAAGAATTTAGCTAAAAGTAACAGGATATTGGTCTGAAGAAAAGCAGTCACCCTTCTAAGGGAGAGGGTGTACAAATGATAGCCCTAAAAAGATTAGGTACCAGTGTATACAATAATTAATTAGGTACCAGTGTATATGATAAGTAGCCAGTGCATAAGGTAATGCAAAACTGATAACAAAATCCATGGAGGGGCATCACTAGGTTAGCTGGCTTCCAGCATCATCAGAGGTTTCATAAACATATGGACTTAGTGACAGAAATGATCTGGTCACAAGGATGGTAGAAGTTCATCTGCAATGAAACCTCCTGCAATTGAGTTAGAAGAAAACATGGAGCCTAAGGGACTGGCTTTTCAAGAGGGAAACATAATTACAATACCATTACATTAAAAGATAAAAAAAAAGAGGCAAGAAAGAATACTTTGACAAACAGTCTGCAGATGCTGACATTGCCATTCATTCTATAACTGGTCTTAGGGTATTAATGAAATATACAAGAGGAAGGACGGGCTAGTTGTACATTATAAAATCAGAAGAGGTAAAAATACAACGCAAGGTAGAGTATGTAAAATGGCATTAATCTGATAGGTACAACAGAGGCTAAACGTGTTTGTAAATAAATTCACAATAACTGAAGTGGATTCAATAATAAAGAAACTTAGGAGACGGAAAACTCCCGGTTACGATGGAATCACTGTTCAGCTGAAGCTGAAACAACACCTCGTACAACAACTTGCTGTTTTACAGAATGTTATGTGGGAACAAAGCCTGATGATTGGGAACTGGATGTCACAGTTAAGGTAGGCAAGATAGGTGATCGACTAAATATGGTACCTATGGAGTCACTGCATATATATTGGTTTAAGGCAAATATTCAGAATGCTTATTCTCAATAGGCTAGAGAAAAACAATGAACAAAAAAAGCTTAAGAGAAGAACAAGCTGGATTCAGAAAAAGCAGGAATTCCAAAGATCAAATGACAATTTTGTTGATTATATAAAGGCATTAGATAGCATACATACACCAACATTATGGAAGGATTTGCGTCAATATGGCATCCCCTGTCAATATGCAGGGCTAACTGAAATTATCCATGATCAAAGCGGATGCATAGTTTACGCTGACGTAGTACTGTTAAGAAAATCTGCAATATATACTGAAGTGCTACAGTATAACATGTCACATGTGCTGGTTACCCTTGTTATAAATCTTCTAGAGAAAAAAGTGGCCAGAAATGGAACAAAATGTTCAGATTGGAGTAACAAAAGGTTGACAAATATGCAGACGATTACCATAACTTGTTTGAAGAATGCAACAAACATCTAGACGGATGACTTTCGAGAGCTAAATAGATGTAAGAAAGACAGTAGTAATGAGGACAAAGTATGCACAAAGGGATGAAATAACATTATACAGAGAAAAGATTGAAGAGATCAAATATTTTAAATGTTCAGGCAGTGTGATACGCTGTACAGGTTCGAGTTGGGATTTAGCAAGACTAAAAAAGGAGAATTAATCAATGAGGCAGCTCAGTAACAATTGGCAATCAACTGATATACTGAAATTGCATGCAAAAGCATGATTACACATGAGTATCGTATGATCTGTATTGATTTATAGAACATGAAATGAGGCATGAAAATGAAACTATACCTACAAAAAATTTACTCATCTGAGAACACAACTTTCAGAAGTATGTTATGAGTCAATTGACAAGAAAGTTACAAATAATATTATGAGGGAAATTATGTGAAATCCATATGTAGAAGAGATAATGATGAAAGGGGGATGGAGATGGTTTGGTCATGTCCTTCGCACAGCCCTTGGGAGAGTAGTACCTGGTAGTGTCAGCTGGGCTCCTATGGGTACCAAGAGTTGGAAGACCCAAGCCTACTTGGATGAGAACCGTAAAAAAAGGAAGCTGAAAGAAGTGGGAAATTGTGGAAAATTGTGCACAGGACAGACTTGAGTGGCAGAATTAAATAGAGACCCTTCGCATCACACGAAGTGTGTGTTTGTGTGTGTGTGTGTGTGTGTGTAAGCAGTATCATATATATATATATGTGTGTGTATTGTTTTATATATATATATATATATATATATATATATATATATATATATATATATATATATATATATATATATATATATATATATATATAAGAAGGCACATAAAACACTATTTAAATGTTGAAACCATATATTTGGGCACTTGCTTCTGTGCCCCTGTTCACTGGTAGAATATGGACAGGTGGAAAGTTACAATGGTATATATACAAAAACATAAAGGTGTGGCCTTAGGCCTCCGATGTTATGGAGGTGGCGTTTCTTAAGAAGGAGGAGAATGACCAAATTCCCTAGTGGTTTTTTACCTCATTAACTCCCGTTTGGCGATGGATCTGGCGGTCGCGTTTCTTGGGTCATCTTCTTCAGGAGGGTTTGAGGATTAAGGTGTCGATGTCATCCGATTTCCAATGTCCTCCTGACAGGTTCATATTGTTGGTTTGATTGATGATAGCAGATTCCAGCATCTTTCTTTTATACGGACAGCTACTCTTGAAAACCAACTCCGCCCCACTCCAGTTAATGACATGCCCTGTATTTCTGATATGTAGGAAAATTCCGAACTCTCCGAGCGTAACGTACTGATCTTTTGTGCTCTGTTATTCTTTGTGAGAGCGATCTACCTGTCTCGCCTATGTAGATGTCATGACAATTGCTACACGGTATCTTGTAAACTCGGCTTCTTCCCTTTTGTTATTTAAGTATCGTTAATGAGCGAACTCGATAGATTTGGGATAATGGAAAAATGAAAGGATTGTTAGACCTGAGT
>NC_089782.1:995000-1012500 GCF_040412425.1 Macrobrachium rosenbergii
TCAAAATCTCATGGCAAGGCAGTAAACAAGTGCTTCAACCAGTCACGTGAATATCATTCATTCTTTTCAAAATCTCATGGCAAGGCAGTAAACAAGTGCTTTAACCAGTCACGTGAATATAATTCATTCTTTCAAAATCTCATGGCAAGGCAGTAAACAAGTGCTTCAACCAGTCACGTGAATATCATTTATTGTTTTCAAAATCCATGGCAAGGCAGCAAACAAGTGCTTTAACCACTCACGTGAATATCATTCATTCTTTTCAAAATCTCATGGCAAGGCAGTAAACAAGTGCTTTAACCAGTCATGTGAATATCATTCTTTCTTTTTCAAAATCTCATGGCCAGGCAGTAAACAAGTGCTTTAACCAGTCACGTGAATATCATTCATTCTTTCAAAATCTCATGGCAAGGCAGTAAACAAGTGCTTTTACCAGTCACGTGAATATCATTTATTCTTTTCAAAATCTCATGGCAAGGCAGTAAACAAGTGCTTCAACCAGTCACGTGAATATCATTCATTCTTTTCAAAATCTCATGGCAAGGCAGTAAACAAGTGCTTTAACCAGTCACGTGAATATCATTCTTTCTTTTTCAAAATCTCATGGCAAGGCAGCAAACAAGTTCTTTAACCAGTCACGTGAATATCATTCAATCTTACAAAATCTCATGGCATGGCAGTAAACAAGTGCTTTAACCAGTCACGTGAATATCATTCATTTCTTTTCAAAATCTCATGGCAAGGCAGTAAACAAGTGCTTTAACCAGTCACATGAATATCATTCATTTCTTTTCAAAATCTCATGGCAAGGGAGTAAACAAGTGCTTTAACCAGTCACGTGAATATCATTCATTCTTTTCAAGGCAGTAAACAAGTGCTTTAACCAGTCACATGAATATAATTCATTCTTTTCAAGGCAGTAAACAAGTGCTTTAACCAGTCACGTGAATATCATTCATTTTTTACAAAATCCAAGGTAGAAAACAAGTGCTTTAACTAGTCACATGAATATCATTCAATCTTTTCAAAATCTCATGGCACGGCAGTAAACAAGTGCTTTAATCAGTCGCATGAATATCACTCATTCTTTTCAAAGTCTCATGGCAAGGCAGTAAACAAGTGCTTTAACCAGTCACATGAATATCATTCTTTCTTTTTTAAAGTTTCATGGCAAGAAAGTAAACAAGTGCTTTAACTAGTCACATGAATATCATACATTCTTTTCAAAATCTTATGGCAAGGCAATAAACAAGAGCTTTAACCAGTCACATGAATATCATTCTTTCATTTTAAAGTCTCATGGCAAGGCAGTAAACAAGTGCTTTAACCAGTCACATGAATATCATTCATTCTTTTCAAAATCTCATGGCAAGGCAGTAAACAAGTGCTTTAACCAGTCACATGAATATCATTCATTCTTTTCAAAATCTCATGGCAAGGCAGTAAACAAGTGCTTTAACCAGTCACATGAATATCATTCATTCTTTTCAAAATCTCATGGCAAGGCAGTAAACAAGTGCTTTAACCAGGCACATGAATAGCATTCATTCTTTTCAAAATCTCAATCTTTCTACTTGTGCGAAACGCCCAAAAACAAGGAGAGCAGGCCAGGACTTGAAAGAGGGAGGGATGCCAGCAATTTAAAAGATGTCTCACAAGAAGTTCACGAGATTGCCTGGTAAATCTGGCACAATATCTTCTAAATGCAAATGCTCCCTGCATGATATGAGGTCTGCCCAAACTGTGTGAATGTAGTAAACAACTTCAATCAGGCTGGAGAGAGCTTTATTCATTTTGGCTTTAAATTAACAGAAGGTTGTATTCTACAATATACAGCGGCACAACTTTAGCATTCATTGATCATCGACGCCGAAGAACTGTAACTATGTAAACCAAGTAAATATGGACAAGCAAAAAATGTGATCGCTTGTCATGTCATTCACATCCACTATACTTAACTATGTAAGCCAAGTAAATACGGAAAAGTAAAATATGTGATCACTTGTCTTGTCATTCACATCCCCGCCACTCTGGTCTTTCCTGTGCATTATCTTCCACAAATCACAAATACCCACTCATCTCCAGCCTCCCGGATTCTGATGCTCCTGCTTATTCAAGTAGGCCTGGCTGGGTCTTCCAGCTCTTCTGGCGGCCTCCACAGGGGCACGACGTCCTGTTCTCCGTGTAGGAGCCAACTCTTCACTTCTCTCCATCATTATCTCATCTACGTGTGGAACCTCCGTTATTTCCTTTATGGTATCAATTCTAACTCTCCCGCCATCCGACTCCTAATTTTCTCCTCAATGTTTTATTTTCAATTACTACATCCTTTAGATGCAGTTTAACTGTTATAAGAGATTCATGTCTGTATAATAATGCAAATCATACTACACATGTACAATTTAGTGTGCAATTCCTCATTAACCCCGTTCGCCTCTAGTTTTTTTTATTTTTTTTTATTCTTCTGTACGTCTTCTTCACTTGCTGTTCTTTGACTTATTCTGAATCCAATCTCTATGTATATGATGCATTTTCTGAAGCAGCTTTGTAAATGTCTGGCGTTTTGCTGATTAAAACCACATAATCTGCACATTTTAAGTCTTCAGCTCTGTATTGCCACTCCTATCAAGACCTCTTCCATCTCCAACTGCTTTTTTTCATCATAAAATCTATAATAAGAAGGGCAAAGAGCAAAGGCCAAATAAGATTCACTTGTAGCATCAACCTTTTAACTGCAAATTCTACTGGAAAGTCACCATCAACATGAATCCTGCATCTTCTTCGTTCATGAATAGCTTCTGTTTGCCTTACATATTCAACAAGAATGCCATAGTGACGCAAGACCTTCTCATAATATTGGTCGTTGGTAATCAACAAAGGTCAACAGTATATTATTATTATTATTATTATTATTTATTATTATTATTATTATTATTATTATTATTATTATTCAGAAGATGAAGAGCCTTATTCACATGGAACAAGCCCACAGGGCCCACTGACTTGAAATTCAAGCTTCCAAAGAATATTAAGGTGTTCATTAGGAAGACGTAAGAGATAAGGGGAAACAGAAAGAAGCATCTCGCTTTTCAAAAAAGGAAAAATAAATTAATAAAGAGATAAAAATGTATTAAAGCGCAAGGAGAATGTTATTAGGGTAGTAATGCTTTGCATCTTCGCTTGAACTTTTGAAGTTCCCATTGCACGACATCCTCTGGGAGGCTGTTCCACAGTCCAACGGCGCGGTGTGAGGAATAAAGGACCTATGGAACCGAGAGGTTCTGCAGCGAGGCACATTTACTGCATATTGGTGCTGTTGTTCAACATATCTGGTTGTTCTCGGTAGGAGATTTCTAAATTCCGTACACATTTCGCAATGTCTTCAAACAACTCGCTGTTGATCTGTGCAACTCTTTGCCTTCTCTATAAATGCTGACAAGTGACAGTAATACAGAATCTCCACGAAAAAACAGTCACAGCAAACCCAAAAGCTCACTCACAGTGGAACGCAACACACAACCACTGACGACGATCCATCAAAAGCCAGTGTTGCCGGAGAAGTGACCTTTATTCAAATCATTTTCCGAGAAGGAAATCAAATACTTCGAAAACACAGTTTTTGTTTGCTCCTCTCTCTACACGAGGCCTTACAGAAATTCATTGCAAGCAGCCTGCATGCGACTCCAGCAATCTGCAGAGACACCAGAATGAAAAACGAAGAAGGGAGTGAACATAATTATATATGAAAAATAAAACGCCAGAGACTAACACCGTTACACGAACAATTTGAAACTTTTCCAAATATCTGTCACCGAAAGGAATCAGATCAGACGAGAAACTACCACTCGGATTTTTTAACTAGCGATATATAAGACTTGTATTCGTTGTCAAAGATTTTTTCTTTTAGCTTTTATTAGAGAAAATATATATATTTTACAGTTTTAAAAGCATACAAGCCGAATTTTGTCAAAGCTGACTTAATTTTACCAAACATTAACAAACATAATTTTATCCTACCGTTCGGGTTGACATAAATATTTATAGCAGGTACATTTAACAAATCTATTTCAATGTCAATATTTTTCTGTAGTTACCCCTATAAGATGTTATCAGTATAGAGTATATGTCTATTTTTTACTATCCTTGATTTTATAAACCGTCTAATACCATCGTTTTCATCTTTTATTCCTGCATATTTATGGGCTAACCAAATCCCAGCAACACAGTCACAGATCAGAATCACGGAGTGTTCCTGTCCTTTTTTGAATAAGCTTCAAAATCCAATTTTAAAATTTTTAATGAACTTTTCGTCTTGATGTGGCACAATTCATTTAATAAATCACAAAACCAATGAACCAGTTTCTTGTTACACTTACAGAAACAGATTAAATGCATCACATTTTCTGTCTCAGATTCGGTTCTACACAACACGCCGATCAGGGATGCCATTTGATCAACAGCAGATGATGCGCTTCATAACGAAACGAACACCTATATAACTAGTTTTCTAAAAACCTGGTTCGTGAAACATATAATGCCTCGTGAATGTTGCCACGTGTAGTTTCAAACAACTCCGAATTCGGAGTACTTTGCCTGAACATGACACAATGTGATCGTGATATCATAATATTAGCCAGCGATAAAACCCGCTAACCTTCGCTTTATCCTGAGCTGACCTCCAGAAATCGCGACAAAATTCGTGTCTGTCGTTGCCAATCACGAATCTGACATGTTCGAAGAACCATCATAGAGTTTGTTTCCAGAAGGGAACCTATCACTTCAAGACAGGCGAGACCTTCAATCATTCGAATACTGAAAGAATCATAGATGAGCGAATCTATCGAACTGAATATTAGACAAGCTGGAACACAGACGAAGATATCACTGGAAAACCGAGGAGTATGCCACTCTGTAATGATCAATATGCCCACAATAAACGGCCGGCATGGAGATGTGACTTTTCTCTACAAACCCTTCATCACCAATGCTTACAGTGGAATCTGGTGCAGTGAAAAACAAGGTAATATTGGGTTCCATTTGTTTCTCATTGCTCTTTCAAAAGGCGCACAGGGCCATCCAGGTCAAGAATGAATCGGAGGTTGCAAGCGTACTCTATATGGTGTTGCTACTAGGATGCGTTGCACAAAGTGCCGTGGGTCGATGCCAGCAGCGAGGTGACGTGACACAGCAATGATCCCAAGTCGTGGGGCGAATTATCGTCAGCTGCAATCACCTTGGTATGGCACACAGGCCCAACCTATTGTGATGATTCACACCCATAGATAATAGATGGTTAGCAACAGAAATTCCCGAAAAGACCCATAATAAACCAGATAATAAAACAGATAATGATCATTAATACATTCTGTCTATAGTATCGTTCGTTCACTTCAAATAACTTACGTAAGTTGTGAGACACTGCCAAAGAAATAAGGATTAAACAGGCCTACAAAACATCAAGGGCCTTCCACATCAAAGAAACTCAGACCCGAAATAGCGAGCGTCTGCAGTCTATAAAACTACTGCGAGTTCTGAAACCAGAAACCTAGATTAACTTGTGACCATATTCTTGGCAATAAATACATCTCCTCGCTCTTGGGATATATCGCTTAACCTTGAAACGTAACCATACTGCGTAAGCAGGTGGAATTTAATACGATAATTAGAAAGTGGAACTAAGGCTCCATTAATTATCTTTATTCCTCCAATTTTAATCACATCTTGAACTTTTCATTCTTCTACAAATTTCTGTTCTGAGTACGTCATCAATTGGGGTGCAAATGCCATTCCCTCAGAGTGGTTCCGAAATGCATCTACTTAGCAGTCAATTTTAACTCCTTCAGGATGCGATAATGCTTTTAATTTTTCACTTTCTTTTCTTTTGCTGAGGCCAATTCTACCGTCAATTTTCCTCAGCCTTCTGGTGATATCTTAGACTCTCGGACTTGACACTTCAAAATGTCTCTGTACACATTAAAAATGTCACAATCAGAATCTTCCAGATTAAAGGTCAAATACTCATCATACGAGGTTTCTAATATTCCTGGTCCTGTTCCACATATATTCCTAGTCAATTTCCCTTTGTTCTGTCATGAAGCATAGGGTTCCGGTGTGATTACACTAGGTGGTTTCCTAGCTTTATCTTTTCCCAACATATGTTGTCAGAGGGGGGTGCAGAGGTCGTCATCTGCGCCAAAAGGATATCATTGAGGTAGGGGCCGAGGGGTAGGGTACCCAATACTTGATTGCTACTCATGAAGAGCGAATTAGGAGAAAACAAAAAATGAAGTAATCCTGAAAATGGAGTTTCTTCTTACATCAAGTGTAGGTCAAACAGCCTAGCTAAGACTAAGAGTATCACATTACTATAATTATTAAAATAGTTTAACCAAACCTCTGAGCTCATCATTTACCCCTCTCATAGGGCTGGCCCGAAGGATTAAAATGAAATGGAGCACCAGGTCTAAGCAACAGGCTAAGCACTGGAACCAAATGTGAATGAATAATGAACTTTTAATAATAATTATGGAAAAAGGCAAACGCTTCCACACTAGAACACACGCAAACATCAAATACATTTACTCAAGTTTCCATCTGCACAATAAAGAAAATACAACGGATCCATTTCCAAAAGTTGATATCCGATGTTGGTTATATATTGGATATTCGCATAACACGTTTCACTGTGGTTATCACTTTGAATTCTGACCATTCGGGAGCTGGTTCATGTGGGCAGCTCATCAAGTGTCCATGTGTCAGACGAGTATGGCCTATTCGGAGACGTGTCAGAATTACTTGCGCATGCCTCTCTCTTTGGTATGATGAACTCCATTTTTTAACTCCAGGTTTTACTTGCTTCAACTTATTATTTTCAGGTTCCTCATTCCATTTGTTTATAATGCCTATTTTTATGTGTGTTATATAATCGTTAACTGGGATATTTACATTAGATCATGTCATCTGGGCTGCTTCTTTAAGATAGCTGCTGTATCAGCCTCTTCATTTCCCTTAATCCCTACATGGGCAGGGATCCAACATATTTCTGTATTTTCCCATTATACAACTTATGGAGAAATAACTTTATTCGTTGTACAATGTTTTTTTTGGTTTGTAACTTTGAATGGCTTCGATGGCGCTTCTAGAGTCGCTAAAAATAAAAAAATTATTACATGAGGTTTCTTTAATTATTTTTATTGCTGATGTTATTACGCATAACTCAGCTGTAAATACCGAGGCATTTATTATCAGGTAGAGGGAATTGATACATTTTGTCTTGGGACACTGCAATATATCCCACTCCATGCTCTGATCTAGAGGGAATTGATACATTTTTTCTTGGGACACTGCAACATATCCCACTCCATGCTCTGATCTAGAGGGAATTGATACATTTTGTCTTGGGACACTGCAACATATCCCACTCCATGCTCTGATCTAGATCAGTCTGTTATATTGCGTAATGTGGATCTTGTCGGTTCATATGCTCTATTGTATGTTGTCTATGGTGTTCTGTTGGGGTATAGGAGTAGCTTTTTGATAAATATTTCAAGTGCGAGAAAATTTATTCACAGTCCAAGGAGGAGGTAACTTTACTATTGAGGGCAATTGCATATTTATATTCAACGACTCAAAGTCTTCTCTGAGCTATATATTTCGCTTCCATAGTCAACGACAGACAGCACTGCTGCTTTAAACAGTACAGTAAGGGTATGTCTATCGGCTCCCCAAGTAGTGTTCGACAGTTTTTTAATCAGATTTAATTCCCTTTTACATTTTGACTTCATGTATGTTATGTGAGCTTTCCAATTTAAGTGAGCATCAAATACTAACCCTAAAAATTTTGCAGTTTGGCCAATTGGTATATTATGGTTTCTGATTTTTAACTTTTTTTGCTCACCTTTTCTCCAGTTTTTAATTTTATAAAACATGATTCCTTGAGTTTTATCTACTGAAAATTTAAAGCTACAGATGAGGCCCATTCATCTATTTTTATTATGCTTTTATTAATGATTCGTTCTGCATGTTTTATTCGAGATGCTGAATAATATACGGCAAAATCGTCCATATACAGGTTACTTTTAATTCCATAGGTAGATTATTACTGATGTCATTTATTGCTAAAGTAAACATTGTGCCACTAAGGACGCTTCCCTGTCGAACACCATTTTCAAGTGGAAATGTTCTGGACAAAACACCATCAATTCTCACCTGGAAACTGCGATCTGTCAAAAAGTTTTGGATAAACCAGGGTAAATGCCCACGGATGCTGTTTTTATATAAATTTTTAATATAGCATACCTGCATGTAGTATCATATACCTATTCAGTGTTAAAAAATACGGCTACAGTAATTTGTTTTCGTTCCAATGCTCTACGTATATGGTCTTCTAAGTTAGAGAATCTAATGTAGATCTGTTACATGTGACCCAAACTGAGTGGGAGTCATAATTTTATTTTCTCAAATGTTACATGTTAGTCGAGCATTTACCATTTCTCTAACAATTTGCATAAGAAACTTGTTTAAAAAACTGGTCTGTAATTATTTACATTACTGGGACCTTTTCTATGTTTGGGGATAGGAATTATTGCAGTTTTACACCATTCATCAGGAAATAAATTTTGAAGCCATCAATGATTACAAAACTGTAATAAGTATGACTTTGCCAAAGGTGCTAAGTGGCAGATCATCTCCAAAGTAATATTGTCACCTCCAAGAGCAGATTTATTGCTGTTCAAGAGAGCGTATTCCAACCCCTCCATACTAAATTTTCTATTACAATATATACCCAACCCTTCCATATTACATTTTCTATTACAATATATATCTTCTATTGTTTCAAAATTTATTGTTATTAATTCTATTTTTCTTTGTGCAGAAATGTTCATCTAAATTATTATCACTACTTACATTTGACAAGTTTTCTTCTATTACATTGCTTTATTTCTTTTGGATGAAGTATTCTTTTCCCATCTATTAATATGGCATGTACAGATGGTTTAACATGGGTACCATTTATTTTCCTGAATTTTTCCCTTGTTTTTTGTATGGGAGTATTATTAGAGAGATCTGATACATATTTCCTCCATGAAATATTCTTCCTTGAATTACTTTTCTTTTTTAAATTTTGCAGATATTTTTTTGCACAGAGCTTTTAACGTATCAATTTCTAATAATAATATAGTCAGTTTTTGTAAATTTCGTTCTAATATCGGTAATGTTTTATTTATTTTATTGAATTTTTTATTTAAATTATCTAGTCGTCTCCCTAATTCTGTTGGCTTATCAGACCACTATGGAAGTTTGTGTTTTGTTGGATGAGATTTTGCTTTTGGTATTCCTTTACCACCACCACTTTTAATGAAATCAACAAGAAAGTTATTAGTTTTGTTATGGTCTTTCAAATACTCAAATGTTGAGATATTCCTAGTGGGCATTTCATATCGCCCCCAATCTGCTTTATGAATGTTATAGTGAGGAACATGTTTTGCAGGACTGTTTTGCAATAAGGAAATTAATATTGGGAAATGATCATTGGTGTACAAGTCATCAACTGTACTCCAATCTGTCCACTATACTTGAGGTACATACTGTAGAGTTAAGTCTACAGAGGAAAATGTTCCATGTGTTTTTGAATAATATGTGCTGATTTCGTCATCATTTCTACAGCACAAGTCATTTGAATCCATTAATTCTTCTACTTCACTTCCTGCTCTATTTGTGTTTGTACAATTACAGTCCCATATTGGGCTGTGAGCATCAAAATCACCTACTATTAATGTAGGTAACTTGGTAACTTAATTCTGTCGTAATTCTTATTAGGTTGGTTGTATAAATTATAAATTACGTAATTATCGTTTCAGATTTTAATACCTGATATTTGTAAGTCAGTATTGTTTACAAGTACTTTGTCATAAACTACTTTGTTATGTACATATACGGTTGTAACTAAATTTCCTTCTTCCTCTCGTGATAGTTCCGCATTGGATCGGTCGATATCGTACTTGGATAGCACTCTGCTGGGCCCGCGTTCGATTCTCCGGCCGGCCAGTGAAGAATTAGAGGAATTTATTTCTGGTGATTGAAATTAATTTCTCGGTTTAATGTGGTTCGGATTCCACAATAAGTTGTAGGTCCCGTTGCTAGGTAACCAATTGGTTCTGAGCCACGTAAAATGTCTAATCCTTCGGGCCAGCCCTAGGAGAGCTATTTGAAAATATGATGTTATAGCGGTCGAGTTTTTTTTTTTGTATTATCAACTTGGATTTTTCTAATAGTTTACTCACGACATTCATGTTTTTCTTTATAATATACTAAGTGCTCAATGCACATGCAAGCTTTTTCATGGGTACTCAAACCCGTGGCTTCTTTTTTTTCTGTATTTCATAAACTTACATTTGTTAAACCATCTTTTATTATGTTTTTGTTATTATTGCACAACTGAATGGAACAATCATTACATCCACGTATGATATCATACATATTTCTTGTTTCATTTGTTTTGTTGTACCACGTTTTAGTGATGGAGTAATTAATCTCTTCTCCCTTGACATGATCATTCTATTCTATGGTACGGTTCTCTTCCACTTCTTCGGTGTTTTGAATATCTGCCTTCATAGGTTTAACTATGGTATTTTAGGAGATAAAGATATATTCTTAGCTTGCTTTTCTTTTTGTTCTTTCTTCTTATCCTTTGTCTTAGGTTTAACCGATGTTTCTCTAATAATAGTTGGTTTTTTCGTTTTGGGTAGTGGTTTCTCCAAAGGTCTCTCTTTATCTTTAATTTCCGGTCCTTCACAACTTTCCTCTTCTACTTCTGTGGTAGTATCTTCTTGTGCTCCTCCTATTTGAGTTAACATTTCAAATGAATTTGATACAATGTTATCCATATCCTTTGTACTTGTCTCTTGATTCTTTGTTTTTTTTCTGTAAGCATTAATTTCTTCTTAAGATTTATTTTGCTGGGTTTTGTTACCTTTACCTGTATGTGCTTTTGTTTCATTACTGTTTTTTGTTATCGAAAAATATGTAAGTTTCTTAGCAGGATCTTGAATTCCTCTCACTTTCAATTCTAATTTAGCTTCTTTTATAGACATTCCTGTTCTTTCTTGTAACATTTTTAATTCCGTATTGTATATGTAATAATACATGCATTCTTCGATCTTGCATGATGATTCTGCCTACAATTCACACATTTTGGTTCGCTGCAATTCCATTGTGTGGCATGTTCTTCAGATCCACAACAAGCGCATATCAGTTGATTTCTACAATTTTTCTTTGCATGCCCATAATTACTGCAATTCTGGCACTGTAGTGGCTTTGGGACATGGGGTCTTCACTCTCTGTTTGGGCCTAAAATTTTTATTTTTTGAGGTAGATCTTAATCCTTAAATTTTATTTTTGCTCTTTTTAATATATGTTTATTGCTTTTTTTTTTTACTTGGTATAATATATACTTCACAATCGTAGACCTGGGGTTTCTCTTTCTGATAGAGTCTAATAGCATTTTCTTTTAGACTGGTTCGTTGTTATTTTCAGGAAGCACAATGGTACCCTGAATGCTATTCATAGCATCGTGTTTTTCCACTCTTTCGTTAATGTTATCTATATTTTTCAAAGACAAATAGTCTTCGGACTGAGTTTTTGTTGTGGCTTCTATAAACAAAGTCTTCTCCTTTATTCGTCTGAACGACATTTCTGCCGTTGGATGCCTTTTTAATAAATAACTCTCTATTCTTAAAGCTGAAATATTTTGGTCAGCTTCCATGGTTAGAAACCTTGACCAACTTCCACTCCCAAAGAGGGAGTCCAAGTGAGACAAAGTTGGGTCCAAACGATATTTACTTCTTTCGGGTATGTTCTGTACTGGAGCATAGGGTCCCACTGTAAATACACTAGTATGCTGCTTGTATTTTTCCAAATAAATGTTTTCAGAGGAGGTTCCAGCGGTTGTCAACTGTGCCCAGGGATACCTGAATCTTTACTTTTACTTGTCATAAAGATTAAAATATAAAAGAAGGAAAATTAAACCTGTGCAAACCTTAAAAAGATATCACTGGCCTTTCATGGAGTTTATTCTTCCACCAATGGCACAAGTGAGAACTGACCCCCAAAATATCCGCATCCCTACCCTACCCCACAGGGGGATGGCACAACATGATTAGAGTGGCCAAAGTGTAAGCCAAACCGCTTGCTAGGACTGAGAGTATTACAAGAATACAATCATCGCCACCCTAATCATATTATGGGCAACCCGGATAGGATGCCGAGAGTCCTATCCCAGAAGCAGACCCCCTTGGAATCCGTGTCCCAGCCCTAAAGAATATTTCCTTCTTTGAGCTATCAATCTGATATCTTTCAGGTCTGAACATTATCGGGCAGCTGATGGTCCTACCACAGTTCCCACTATTTAGCTTCGGATATAAACCCATTCCCAGCTATGATATCTTTTCCTATTTATCAGGTTCAATAAATTTTAGCAAAAGTGGAAAATCCCACAAAAATTAATCCAGAGAAATATATAATGGTACATGGAACTCTTGGACTCAACCCCGGGAACAAACGCCTGGGGTTCAAGAGCCCCCTCACCATGTCAAGGTGGTCCTAAGTCGAGGGAGGAGAGTATCACAAAAATACAATCATCCCACCCTAATCATATTGTGGGCAAACTGGACAGATGCTGAGTCCAATCCCCAGAACCAGACCACCCCTCGAATCCATGGCCCAGCTCTGCAGAATAGTTCCGCCCTTGAGCTATCAATGTGATATCTCTCAGGTTCACACATTATTGGGTAGTTGACGATCCTACCACAGATCCCACTTCGGATATAAGCCTTAGTCCCAGCTATGATGCCTTTTGCTATTTACCAGGTCATATCAATTTTACCAAATGTGGAAAATTCCTCAAGACTAATCCAAATTATTATGCAGTAATATATAGGACTCTTGCATTCAAACCAGGGGATTAACTCCAGGGGTTCAAGAGGCCCCTCACCACGTCAAAGTAGTCCCAAGTCAAGAGGGAAATTACAGAGAAACAATTTTATGGTCAATTTGGACATTTCCTCTCTTGACACCAACGTTCTCAAGCATGCAACCAATTTTATGGTCAATTTGGACATTTCCTCTCTTGACACCAACGTTCTCAAGCATGCAACCAATTTTATGGTCAATTTGGACATTTCCTCTCTTGACACCAACGTTCTCAAGAATGCAACCAATTTTATGGTCAATTTGGACATTTCCTCTCTTGACACCAACGTTCTCAAGCATGCAACCAACAACATTTGAACACTGAAAATCTATGATAACACTGAAAGCGTTGGTAACTTTACAAGGAACGAGTTTAGAAAATTGATTGAATTCGCTATTAATAACATTTATTATATAAAATAAAATATTCGATGGCCAATATTGTTAACAAATAGACGGATCAGCCAGGGGGTCTCCTTTATCAGCATCATTAGCCAATATTTTTCTCTGCCATTACGAACGAGAATGGTTAGAACAGGGCCCCGCTGACTAATTTCTACCGAAATCACATGGATGACACCTTTTTGAAACTCGCGAGCGAACAGCAAGCTAATCTGTTCCTGAACTACATAAATGCAAAACACAGTAAGATAGATTTCACTACTGAATTAGAACAAAACAGTCAGTTACCAGTTTTAGATGTACCGTACTCGTTTCTCGGCAGAGTGCTGATTTTAATATCACGGTCAACAGGAAACAACATTCACCGGTCTAGGGGTGAATTTTCTCGATGTTTGTTATAAGACTTTAAAACTAAAATACTTTTGACACTTTATATTTTTCGAGATTTTAAACTGACAAGTACATAATTATGAATTATTTCGTATAAAGTGTTGTTTTTAAAGAATTATTTTAATGATAATGATTTTACTGATAAGTTGTTCTTTAACAAGTTAAGTCTTTTTAAACAGAATGTACAATCGACCTCCAAAACTATTTGGTCCTAAAAAGATAACATTCTATTTCAAGATGCCATTCTTGAACGCCAAACCCACTACTTTTAAAAGAGAGGTGTATTCAATTTTTAGCATATGTTTTCCGCAAACCACCCTTCAGCGATTTTCTATAACCACACACTTAATAATTTCGTTATCATAGAGAAAAACTGCCAGATTCTTAAGAATCGGGAGTCGTATGCAAAGGTGTCTGTCCACAATGCCATCTAATGTATGTTGGTTCGTCTATTAAAACTGTAAATCATATTCCTTGTTCATAAGGGGGTAGGTTGTAGAACTGGGAGACCGTTGTACTCAACCTCGAGGGACTACAGCCATAAGGTCTGTAAAATTAACCTAAAATGAATGTTGAAGATTTTGAAGTCATATTTAGTGGTATATTTGACAGCGAAATTTTATAAGCAGAATTCTTGTATATAAGAAAATTAAAACCTGCTTTAAATGTGGACTCGTCCAGCTTCCCATTGAAGTTTTAATATTATTCTTATAAAATTTTCGATTTTTATTGTAAATGTTTTATATATGTATACTCCGTAATACTTTGTCGTTTTACATGTTTTTAGGAATCGAAAATGAACAAAGTAATGTTTTAAACGTTGTTTCAACTTTTCGACTGCAGCACAATAAAAGTTTAAATTAAAAGATTTGGCTCGTCCTCGCCTTTCAATTTATCTGTATGTATGTATGTATGTACACACACATATACATTATATCATATATATATATATATATATATATATATATATATATATATATATATATATATATATATATATATATATCACATTATGTATTATACAATATTTATATATATACGATATATTATATATCCATATATATCAATATAAATCATTTATATATGTGTGATTTATATATACAATAAAAGTTTGAAGTGATTTATATACAAAATGTATACATTAATATAAATATCAAATTATTTTACCTTAAAAATATCTCCGATGGAGAATTATCGTAGGAGAATTTATATAAGTGATAAATGAATAATGGTTTTCGGATTCCAATGTTGAATGAACCCTTGACATGGACATTCAGCCACTCCAGTGGGCGTTACCACCGCGCTTTCAAGATGGCGGTGGTAACGTCCACTACCTTTGGCTGAACGGGTCCATGTCAAGGGTTGGTTCTGGTACTTATTCATTTACCACATATATAAATTCCTCCCCTTCCACCATAATTCCATGGACAAACAGGAGGGGTGGGTCTAGGAGGGGTGGAGCATGAATTTGATATTGACATTTGTTAATCATGATTATATACATAGTGTGTGTATGTGTGTGTGTGTGTGTGTGTACTGTCATATATACGAGATATATATATATATATATATTATAATTATATAAATATATTTATATATATATAATGTAATTTTAATCATACAAGTTCCCTCTTCTTTGCTGGAATTTTGAATTTGGATATGCTTATAACATAGTTCCAGTAAACAAATTCAAACTTAGAATGAAAGCCTGTGGGGACGCCAGTAAAAGAACTAGTTACCTTAATAAAAGGAAAAGATTTACGTTGCCCAGCTCGAGGAACCTCCTTGTGAAACCAATTAAAGTATTAAAATATTTTAAAATCAATAAAGAGGGCTTCTTATAATACAATACGCTAATTTATATTCGTTAATTAGAAATATCAGAATGTGATCCAAAATAAAAGCTTTTATGCGCTTTCAAAGAGATCACAGATCCAGTGTCTATAAATGTGACAAAGATTCTGCATATATATATAATATATATATATATATATATATATATATATATATATATATATATATATATATATATATATATATAGTATATAAGTGTGTGCATGCATACATACATACAAACATACATATGAATCGAAAGCGGACAGGCAAATCTTATTTTAAAATTTTATTGTGCTGCAGTCGAAATGTTGAAGCAACTGTTCAAAACATTGCTTTGTTCATTTTCGATTCCTAAAAACATGTAAAATGACAAAGTATTAGTGAGTATACACATATAAAACATCTACAATAAAAATCGAAAATTTTATAAGAATAATATTAAAACTTCAAAGGGAAGCTGGACGAGTCCACATTTAAAGCAGGTTTTAATTTTCTTACATACAAGAATTCTGCTTATCAAATTTCGCTGTCAAATATACCATTAAATATGACTTCAAAATCTTCAACATTCATTTTAGGCTAATTTTACAGACCTTATGGCTGTGGTCCCTTGAGGTTGAGTACAACGGTCTCCCAGTTCTACAACTAACCCCCTTATGATCATGGAATATGATTTACAGTTTTAATAGATGAACCAACATACATTAGATGGCATTGTGGACAGACACATTTGCATAAGGCTCCTACTCACCCTTTCAGTTTTCAGACCACTAGGTTGGCGGGCCACTGGGTTTATGCAATGGCGCCATCCTCAAGCCACCAGTGGGCGGCAGGATTTGAACCCACCTTCCTCTTGGAGGGGGGGATTAATACATACGGATAAGAATGAATTTCAGGAAAATTATACTTCAAGTGATGGAAAGACTCACTAGAGAAATTCCAGGTCGAAATTAATTATATGTATTTACATTAATCAGAAGAATCAATTACAAAGAGCTGTATACACTGGGCTCCTGGCACCTTTCAAGCTAAATTGTACAATTGAAAAGATTAAGAGTGACACTCAATATGGAATGAAATATGATGAATTAACACTCAGGAATAGCTCGATTGATGGACGTTGGGTCACAGTGGTGACAGATGGTTCTACACCGGTTCATATGCCCTTTCTCCAATGTATGACGAAAGGAACATGATCACTTGTTAAGCCAAAACAAAGACTAACCTTTACAAAAGGATGCTGAAGGCTTAAGGAGCTGACATCAAGTCATGTTCACTTGAATTATTCTTTAACACCGATAAAAATTTTCCAGCAATGTTCACGGTGTAAGTACAAGTCAAGGGGATAGGAAACGAAATGAGATAAGAGTAAGATAAATGACCAAACACTCCCCACCACACAGTACCTTATTTCCTTCAGTGAAGATCCTTGGTTGCAGAGTAAATGGGTTCTCAGACGAGTGGGACTTCTTGCTACACATGGCACTTTGAGGCAACACTTACATGGCAGGTGATCGGCCAGACAAAGAGGTGAGCGGTTGCTCGGTGACATAGTATTGCACAGCAATGTCACTGGGGCAGTGGTCTGTCTGCTTCTGTCTTTGTTGACCCCAGGGTCAACCTTGTATGACCTCTGGTTCCTGCCAGTGTTTGCGGCCCTGGGCAATTCAGGTGTTCTGTCTGTCGAGGGCGATTCCCGTTAGTTTCCGATGCATGCGATTCACGTGGTTTCCCAGACAGGAAGGAGCCTGTCTGGGAAGAGGAGTCTGTCAGCCAGTAAAGCCATAAAAACAGATTAAGGTAGGTGCTTGGGAGAGGCTTAGCGAGTGAGAGTACAACCCTGACGAATTTAACTATGTTGTTTTCCTAAAAGTTGGCACAGAGGGCTGCAAAGTAGTGATAC